>NW_028318852.1:132500-170000 GCF_062004578.1 Staurois parvus | reverse complement strand
CCCCTTTAGTTGCAGAGTCAGTGGCCCGGGAATGTATACATGCCGTGGCATGTGATGCTTTGCTTTGTGTCCTTGGCAGGAATGACACCCCCTTGTTGCTTCCAGCAGGCGAAGCACTCACTGTAAGCAACCCATTCAAGCTCTGCAAGCGCCCCACAACTGTGTGCAATACATGTGGTTGTGACGCAGGAGTCCAGCATTTAGGGAGTTAAAACGGGAGAAGAGGAGACAATACAACGCCTTCTCAACGTCTGCAAATGCTCTCTGAAGATCGATCCGAGCGCAGATAACTCTTCAAAGAGCAGAACATGTATAAATGATCCCTGTTTAAGCTCAAAAGCCTCATTAACCCCTTGGTGCTGGCACCTCCCGGCCCTTTAAGGGTTTCAGAAGCTGGGAGGCAGGGTTTAGTGTCATGTGACCGCCGTGACACGCCATCACGGTGGTCACATGATCGGGAAAGGTCCCGATCGAAAGAGATCGGGACCTTTCCGTGAGTACCGGATATGTGTGCTGGGAGCGGGCAGGGCGCACACTCTCAGCACATATGTTTTTTTTAATAGAACGCAAATGTGCGGCCGCTTGGTGGCTAGGCCCAGACCCCGGGAGGCCGCACATTTGCGTTCGGCCGGCGCCAAAAGACCCAAAGGGCTCCCTCCTTACCTTCAACATCGTCCTTAAACAACTCTTCGGTTCCAAACTTTAAAATATCGTCTAGTTCTTGCTTTGACATGGAGCCGGATTTGGAGCCGAGCCCCGGTCGTACGACAAGGTGAGTGAGCATCATTTTCCTCTTGGCTACCTGGGTGATCCTCTCCTCTACAGACGCCCGTGTGACGAAGCGGTAGATCATTACTTTCTTATTCTGCCCGATACGATGAGCTCGGCTGAAAGCCTGAAAACAAGATGTAAGAAGAGGGCGATGTAAAGTCACTTCTGGTAATCTATGCCAGCCTTTCTCAACCAGGATGCCCAGGCTTCTTCGGGGGTGCCTTGAGACTTCTTCAGGGGTGCCTTGAGACTTCTTCAGGAGTGCCTTGAGGCTTCTTCAGGGATGCATTAAGGATTCTTCAGGGGTGCCTTGGCAAAATGTCTAAAAATTGCCCAAAGCTTGAATACAAGCCTGCGGGTGAAAACAAGCCTGCCTTTTAGTTACACAAAGCCACAGGCTTTCATTGTGCACCATTATGACCTTCTAGCCACTGGCATCCTGACAACCAGTGACATCATCAGTTGATAAGGAGGATGTCAACTGCTTGCACAGCATCCTAGTTTGACCCTTCCCTGCCCCTCTCCGTCAGTGCTGGGGTCACATTAGCTCATTGATGGAGAAAAACTGAGGGAGAAGAGAAACACCAGAATACTAGTCAGTACCAGTGTGTAAAAGTGTATTTGCTTTGGAAGAATAAATCACCTCTAATGTTGGGTGTCCTACGTGTGTGGGTGTTGTGTTATATAGAATATAATATTTTAGAATGGGGTGCCGTTTGAAAATGATGGACAGTCTCGAGGCACCCCATTTTAGAATGGGGTGCCTCAAGACTGTCCATAATTTTAAAGGGTGCCTCGGGGCTGTCCATCATTTTAAAGGGTGCCTTGGGACTGTCCATAATTTTAAAGGGTGCCTCGACTAAAAAAAGGTTGAGAAACTTTGATCTATGCCTATCACGTAATGGTTGTCCAATTTCTACCAGGGGTATTTACCATACCTACAGTGGTCAGCCAAGAGAGCATTCCCAAATGGCTCTTCTCAAAGGCAAACTTACAAAACATGTCAACGCTGTGGGTTATACAATGCATTTGAATCAAAGGGGTCCTTCCTCCCAGAACCGATATTCCAGTGTTAGGTGGATGATGGACAGGTTAGGAACCAGACCAGACCAGAGTGAGATCTCAGCTCTTAGTTGCTGGGTCTGCATACCTGCTGTGATCAACCAATTCTGATATTTATTTATTTTATATTATGTAGAATGGAATGGAAGGAGTCAAAACCTACTGTAAAGGTGGGTGGGAACCCCCAAAACTCCCAAGTGGACAGGAAGTAGAGTGTCAGAACCTGGAAGTGAACCTGCAACCTCTGCTGTGTCTAGCGATGTCTCTTCTTGCTGACCCACCTGGGATGCCTGACAGCAGCCTGGATAATTCGTTGAATGATCTTGCCTTGTGTCCTTTCTCTTGAACCCTTTGCTCCTCCCATGAACTTCCTATTTAAGCCATGCCTTTCCTGTTTGCCAGATTTGTGTGCTCTCTCCAGCCAATATTCAGTCTTTGCAGATGACACCAAGCTGTGCCGTGGAATAACGTCCTTATAGCATGTCTCCAACTTCAATGCTCTGTGTAATTGGGGGACTATGGGGCCAATGAGGTTTAATGTTGATAAATGTACGGTTCTGCACTTGGGGGCCAAGAATATGCATGCATCATACATACTGGGGGGGGTACAACTGGGGGAATCAATGGTGGGGAAGGATCTGGGGGGAATCAATGGTGGGGAAGGATCTGGGGGGAATCAATGGTGGAGAAGGATCTGGGGGGGTCAATGGTGGAGAAGGATCTGGGGGGGTCAATGGTGGAGAAGGATCTGTGGAGAATAAATGATGGAGAAGGATCTGGGAGGGTCAATGGTGCAGAAGGATCTGGGGGGGTCAATGGTGGAGAAGGATCTGGGGGGGGGGGTGTCAATGGTGGAGAAGGATCTGGAGGGGTCAATGGTGCAGAAAGATCTGGGGGGGGTCAATGGAAGAAAAGGAGCTGGGGGGGAGGGGTAAATGGTGGAGAAGGATCTGTGGGGAATCAATGGTGGAGAAGGATCTTGGGGGGATCAATGGTGGAGAAGGATCTGGGGGGGAACAATGGTGGAGAAGGATCTGGGGGAGTCAATGGTAGGAGAAGGATCTGGAGGGTCAATGGTAGGAGAAGGATCTGGGGGAATCAATGGTAGAGAAGGATCTGGGGGAATCAATGGTGGAGAAGGATCTGGGGGAATCAATGGTGGAGAAGGATCTGGGGGGGGTCAATGGTGGAGAAGGATCTGGGGGAGTCAATGGTGGAGAAGGATCTGGGGGGGTCAATGGTGGAGAAGGATCTGGGAGTTCTGGTAGATCACAAGCTTAATAATGGCAGCAATGCCAAGCTGCGGGTTCTAAAGCGAGCAAAATCCTCTCTTTTATTAGGAGAGGTATAGACTTCAGAGAGAGAGATATCATCCCCCCCCCCCCCCGGTACAAATCATTAGTAAGACCTCATCTGGAATAAGCAGTTCAGTTTTGGGCACCAATTCACAAAAAGAACATTGGGGAACTGGAGAAAGTACAGAGAAGGGCAACCAAATGGATAGGAGGCATGGAGGAGATCAGCTATGAGGAAAGCCAGTTGGTTAAACATCATGCTGCTTAAGGCAGGCAGTGTTGCCGCTAAACGCAGCTAATGCAGTTCTATGGGGCAGCACCAAAACAACATGCAACGTACGCCATTGTTGTGTTGTGGTGGTAAGGCAGTTATAGGGTTAAATCAGGCGGTGAGGAGGTGAGATATTGGGGTTGATTTACTAAAGGCAAACAGACTGTGCCCTTTGCAAAGCGCGGGTGCTCCAGAGCTTAGTAAATGAGGGGAAGCTTCACTTTGCAAAGAATACCCAATCACATGCAAGGAAAATGAAAACAAACAAAAAAAAAACCCCAAAAAAACATTTTTGCTTGCACCTGATTGGATAATGGAAGTCAAGAGAACTTCTGCTAATTTTTTTGTGCAGTGCTATAAACTGTGCTAATAAATTTATCTTGACCAAAAATAAATGGTAACTTAAAGCAGAGCTCCACTCAAAAGTGGAAGCTCTGCTTGTTTTCCTCCTCCCCTCCTCCGCTGCCATATTTGGCACCTTTTTGGGGGAGAGGGGGGAGCAGGTACCTGGTTTTGACAGGTACCCACTCCCACTTCCGGCTCAATTCCGGCGAAGTGAGCCTGAAGTTTGGCTCCCTCTTCCCTCCTGCAGTCTCCTGGGAACTTTCAGAGGTCCCAGGAGACTGCCGGACCAATCAGGAGGCGCGGCGTGACTCGTGCATGAGCAGTGGGCACCCGACTGTGAGGCCGCATGCTGTCACAGCCTGGAGCCCAGTTGAGATGCCGGCGCCGGGGAGGAGAGAAGGAGAGAAGGAACGGGGGAAAGTGAGAACCTCACTGAAGCCCGGGACAGGAAAATGTGTGTTTATTGAAAGTCAGCAGCTACAATTATTGTAGCTGCTGACTTTTAATAAACACAAAAACGTCTTGAACTCTTTGGCTTTGATAAAAAAATAATTGTCCATGAAGAATTCTACTCGTTTACCTAGTTCTGGATCAGCACAGCCTATTAGCCTTTAGTAAATCAACCCCAATGTATCCGTATGGTCTGTCAAAACATTTGAAAAGCGATCAGAGCATGGATCCCTTTTCAGAGGAGTGGCAGTCCCCACCGTACGTGTGAATGAGAAGAGCCCAGACCCCCAGCATGTAACGGCGTGGGAACAGGCTGACCTGAATGTCATTATGAGGGTTCCAGTCGGAGTCGTAGATGACGACAGTGTCAGCGGTGGCCAAGTTTATCCCGAGACCTCCAGCTCTGGTAGACAGTAAGAAACAGAACTGCTGAGCTCCTGGAGCTATGGAGGAAAGGAAGGAAGAGTCATAAACACACATTTACAACATGTTCATAGAGATCCTCATCTCCTAGCATTACAATTACAAACTATAACTATTATGGGAGGTTTAATCTAGGCTCAAAGGGAAGGGGTATTTATCGTATTTTTCGCTCCATAAGACGCACTTTCTTCCCCCAACCCAAAAAATGGGGGGAAATGTCTGTGCATGTTGTGGAGTGAATACGGAGCGGCTGGCCCGGTATTCCCCCCCATCGCCGCCATGTTAGAACACCGGGCCGACCATGGCTGAAGACACTTTCCTGAAGCTGCATGTATGCATACAGGCAGTGGGAAGGGGTTGAACCAGTCGTCCATCAAAATGACATCACCACTGCTTAGGGACAACAAATGAGAACCAAATATGTGATTAAAGATAACATATACAGGTGAAACTCAAAAAATGAGAATATGGTGATTAGAGTGGGACACTTTGAGCCGAGATTATTCCACCTTTTCACAATATTCTCATTTTCTGAGATTGTGGATTTGGGGTTTTCATGAGCTGTAAGCCATAATCATCACAATGATGACAAATCACGGCTTGAACTATCTTGCTTTGCATGGAATGAGTCTCTTATATTAGTTTCACCTTTTAAATTGCTGCACTGAAATAAATCAACTTTTGCACCATATTCTCATTTTTCGAGTTTCACCTGTACATAATACAGAGATGACAAAGGTTCCGGCCTTCCCCGCCGTGTAAGAAAAAAAATAATTGATTTGTACCCCACGATTGTCATTACTACGGCTGCCGTTATTTATAAAAGATCGTCATCTTCAGCTATTACAGCTACTAAGAGCTGCAGAGTCATGGCGGTAAAAAGAAAATGGCGGAGGTTGTATGTGATTAGCACAATAGTACCATTAAACCTGTCAATTGCCTCTTGTCGCAGCCCTCCCGTGATCCCTCCGTCTATCCGCTCGTACTTGTAGCCTTCGTACTCCAGGAAATCTTCAAGTAAATCCAGCATTTTTGTCATCTTTAAAGATAAATTATTGGCAGTATTGATATACAGGATTTATGGCGCCAACAGTTTGCTCAGCGCTTTAAAATATAACGGGAGACAATACAGCAACCATACAGTTCCATACAAGAGGGTTTGGAGGGCCCTGATCCTGGGAGCTTACAATCTAAGAGGGAGGGGCTAGTGGTACAAAAGGTAAATAAATACACAGCGGTTGCATTTTTCATTCTACAATACATGGTAGCATTTCTGTACAATTATATATTTATATTCTGCACAATTATGTATGCACAGCAAAGGAAATGTGTATTTGCTCCCCGGCTGATGTTGAATGTTCGCCCCTCACAAGAAATGATCGGTCTAAATATCGAATGTTCGGTGTATTGTAACACTGAGAGACAGAATACAACAACAAATTCAGCAGAAATGCGTCTAACAAATGATGACGGATCTGCATGTTCATGAGGGAAAGAAGGATTTGATCCCCTATCATTCAGCAGGATTTCTGGCTCCCAGGTGTCTTTCATACAGGTAACAAGCTGAGATTAGAAGCAGTCTCTTAAAGGGAGTGCTGCTAATCTCATTGTGTTACCTGTATAAAAGACACCTGTCCACAGGAGCCATCAAACCATCAGATTCCAAACTCTCCACCATGGCAAAGACCGAAAGAGCTGTCCAAGGATGTCAGGGACAAGATGGTAGACCTACACAAGCCTGGACTGGGCTACCAAACTATGGCCAAGCAGCTTGGTGAGAAGGTGACAACAGTTGGTGCAATCATTCACAAATGGAAGAAACACAAAACAAGTGTCAGTCTCCCTAGGTCTGGTGCACCATGCAAGATCTCACCTCGTGGAGTGTCAATGATCATGAGAACAGTGAGGAATCATCCCAGAACTACACGTGAGGATCTTGTCAATGATCTCCAGACAGCTGGGACCACAGTCACCAAGAAAACAATTGGTAACACACTACGCCGACAAGGACTGAAATCCTGCAGTGCCCGCAAGGTCCCTCTGCTCAAGAAAGCACATGTCCAGGCCCGTCTGAAGTCTGCCACTGAACATCTGAATGATGCAGAGGAGGACTGGTGGGAAGTGTTGTGGTCAGAGGAGACCAAAATCCAGCTCTTTGGCATCAACTCAACTCACCGTGTTTGGAGGAGGAGGAATGCTGCCTATGACCCCAAGAACACCATCCCAACTGTGAAACATGGTGGTGGAAACATTCTGCTTTGGGGGTGTTTTTCTGCTAAGGGGACAGGACAACTGCACCCCATCAAAGGGACGATGGTCGGGGCAATGTACCGTCAAATCTTGGGTGAGAACCTTCTTCCCTCAGCCAGGGCATTGAAAATGGATCGTGGATGGGTGTTCCAGCATGACAATGACCCAAAACACACAGCCAAGGCAACAAAGGAGCGGCTCAAGAAGAAGCACATTAAGGTCCTGGAGTGGCCTAGCCAGTCTCCAGACCTTCATCCGATTGAAAATCTGAGGAGGGAGCTGAAAGTTTGAGTTGCCAAACGTCAGCCACCGAACCTTAATGACTTGGAGAGGATCTGCCAAGAGGAATGGGCCAAAATCCCTCCTGAGATGTGTGCAAACCTGGGGGCCAACTCCAGGAAACGTCTGACCTCTGTGATTGCCAACAAGGGATATGCCACCAAGTACTAAGTCATGTTTTGTGAAGGGGATCAAATCCTTCTTTCCCTCATGAACATGCAGATCCGTCATCATTTGTTAGACGCATTTCTGCTGAATTTGTTGTTGTATTCTGTCTCTCAGTGTTACACCGAACATTCCATTGTTAGACCGATCGTTTCTATGTGAGGGGCGAACATTCACCATCAGGGGGGAGCAAATACACATTTCCTTCACTGTATACTCTGTACAATTATATATGTCAGTGTTTGGTGGAAGCGGGATTTCTTTTTGCCTTCTTTAGAAAACAAGAATAATACTTTAATCCAGTTGTAGATATGAAGGTTGTAGAAATCAACTATAAGTGTTCAGCTAGGTGGTATGTTACACCGAGTGTGGCACACAGGCAATATATAGATAAGTCACCCTCAGTGGCGTCCCGAGGCAGGTGCGGGGGTGTGCGCCGGACCGGGTGACACCGACCGCACGGGGTGACACCGGACCCGCTCCACGAAAAGGTAAGTTGTAAAGCAAGCCGACGATTCCATCCTGTGGGGATCGTCGGCTTTCTTTACAACTTACCTTTTATTGGAGCGGGTTCAGTGTCACCCCGTATAGGTTGCATGCTGATGTTCCCCACAGGATGGATCGGATCTGCGGATTAGGGAGCATAATAGATCAGACTCCGATCCATTATGCTCAATCTTCAGATGGGATCCATCCTGAAGGGATCATCGGCTTTCCTTACAACTTACCATTTCGCGGAGCGGGTCCGGTGTCACCTTGTATAGGTTGCATGCTGAAGATCCCCACAGGATGGATCTGATCTGCGGATTGAGGAGTCTGATCCATTATGCTCAATCCGCAGATCCGATCCATTCTGTGGGGATCGTCGGAGGGGGTGTCACCAAGTGTTACCGGGTGACAACAACCCTAGGGACACCTTCCCCCCTAGCACCCTTGTGCTAGGGGGGAAGTGGGTGTGAGGGCACAATGGAACATATTTGGTGGGAGTGTCCTAGATACAGATTGGGGTGAAATAATACACCAAATACAGGAGATCACAGAGGTTAGTGTCCCGGAAGATCCAGGCACATGTCTAGACCACGGTAGAAAAATATAAAAATATAATGATCTTTCATCTGATAAGTGCGGCAAAGGGACTTATACCTAAATTTTGGCAAGAACAAGAAGTACCGAAAATAAAAGGACTAGATAAGTACAGTGGATCATGTATACAAGATGGAGGAACTCCGCCATATGGAAGAGGATAAAATTATGAGATTTCGGGAAAAATGAGAGGTGTTTAGAAAATTATCTAATGGAAGAGATAAAGAGAGAGGAGGAAACTGGGAAAGGAAAAAAAAGAGTTGGGTAAATTAGGAAGAAAGAGAAGGGAGTTCTGAGAGTATTCCGGAAATAAAGAGGAACTAGAGCTAAAAAGAAGAGAATATAGGAGGAAGATGGGGTCTGGGGAGGGAGGGAGGAGGGGGGGGTGATTATTAAATGATTTTTTTTTTTGTATTTGAATGATATGATTATTTATTGATGTTAAGTGGAAACTTTGAAAAGTAATAAAACATTTTATATATATATATATATGTTTTATTAGTTTTTTTTAACATTATATACAGTGAGGAACAGAAGTATTTGAACCCCCTGCGATTTTGCAAGTTCTCCCACTTCTCCATCATGGAGGGTCTGAAATTCACATTGTAGGTACATTCCCACTCTGAGAGACAGAATTAAAAAAAAAAATTCAGGAAATCCCATTGTATGATTTGTAAAGAATGTATTTGTCTCGCACGGCTGAACAGAAGTATTTGAACCCCTGAGAAGATCAGTGTTAATATTTGGTACAGAAGCCTTTGTCTGCAATTACAAAGGTCAGACGTTTCCTGTAGTCCTTGACCAGGTTTGCACTGCAACAGGGATTTTGGCCGACTCCTCCACACCGATCTCCTCTAGATCTGTCAGGTTTCGGGGCTGTCGCTGAGCAACACGGAGTTTCAGCTCCCTCCAAAGATGTTCTATTGGATTTAGGTCTGGAGACTGGCTAGGCCACTCCAGAACCTTGATATGCTTCTTACGGAGCCACTCCTTGGTTCTCCTGGCTGTGTGCTTCGGGTCGTTGTCATGTTGGAAGACCCAGCCATGACCCGTCTTCAATGCTCTGACTGAGGGAAGGAGGTTGTTGCTCAAAATCTCACAATAAATGGCCCCATTCATCCTCTCCTTAATACAGTGCAGTGGTCCTGTCCCCTTCGCAGAAAAGCACCCCCAAAGCATGATGTTACCACCCCCATGCTTCACAGTAGGGATGGTGTTCTTGGGATGCAACTCATCCCTCTTTTTCCTCCAAACACGACGAGTGAAGTTTAGATCAAAAAGTTCTCCTTTGGTGTCATCTGACCTCATGACTTTCTCCCATGCCTCCTCTGGATCATCCAGATGGTCATTGGGAACCTTCATACGGGCCTGGACATGTGATGACTGGAGCAGGGGAACCTTCAGACGGGCCTGGACATGTGATGACTGGAGCAGGGGAACCTTCAGAGGGGTCTGGACATGTGATGACTTGAGCCGGGGAACCTTCCATGCAATGCATGATTGGAAACCATGACGGCGTAGTGTTCTACCAACAGTGACCTTTGAAACTGTGGTCCCAGCTCTCTTCATGTCATTGACCAGCTCCTCCCTTGTAGTTCTGGGCTGATTCCTCACCTTTCTTATCATCAGTGATCCCCCACGAGGTGACATCTTGCATGGAGCCCCAGTCCGAGGGAGACTGACAGTCGTCTTTAGCCTCTTCCATTTTCTAACAATTGCTCCAACAGTTGATCTATTTTCACCAAGCTGCTTGGCAATTGCCCCGTAGCCCTTTCCAGCCTTGCGGAGGTCCACAATTTTGTCTCTGGTGTCTTTTGACAGCTCTTTGGTCTTGCCCATGGTAGTAGTTGGCGTCTGACTGACTGTGGGGTGGACAGGTGTCTATAAAGAGCTCAGACAGGTGCTACTAAGTGAGATGAATGAGTGGAGTAGAGGTGGACTTTTTAAAGGCGCAGTAACAGGTCTTTGAGAGCCAGAATTCTTGCTGTTTCTCAGGTGTTCAAATACTTCTGTTCAGCCGTGTGAGACAAATATATTCTTTACAAATCATACAATGGGATTTCCTGAAATTTTTTTTAAATTCTGTGTCTCAGAGTGGGAATGCACCTACAATGTGAATGTCAGACCCCTCCATGATTTCTAAGTGGGAGAACTTGCAAAATCGCAGGGGGTTCAAATACTTCTGTTCCTCACTGTATGTATAAAAAAAGCACACACACACACACATATATATATATATATATATATATATATTTTATTCGGGTTTTTTTTAACCATTAGCCGCCCGGCCAATGGCCGTTTGGCGGCTTCAATTGTGTCCCTGCATTCCGGGTGCACGCCATTTGGCGTGCTCCCGCACATGCGCCGTTTGCACTAATGCAGAGCCGCGCAGCAGTGCGATCTGTCAGCGGCTGTGCACCTCAGACACGGCCGATGACAGATCCGAGTACCGCCTCCCGTTGCCGGTACCATGTGACCTGCTGTGACCAATCACAGCAGGTCACATGACAGTTGTATACAATGGATGGCTTCATTCATGATGCCATCCATTGTATACTAGTGCCTAGCTGTGAATGGTCACAGCTAATCACATGCACATGTCATGTGATTAGCTGTGACCAAATCACAGCTAAGCACAAAAAAAAAAAAAAAAAAAA
The DNA here is from genome assembly GCF_062004578.1 of Staurois parvus. Classification (NCBI taxonomy): domain Eukaryota; kingdom Metazoa; phylum Chordata; class Amphibia; order Anura; family Ranidae; genus Staurois; species Staurois parvus. The sequence goes on along the minus strand of NW_028318852.1, from coordinate 158,949 downwards.
AAGCTGAATGAATCGATTTCATGCAGGTAAATGCTTGCTTATAGCAAAGTAATTCTTTGCTATAAGCAAATTGTGTAAAAAAAAAAAAAAAAAAATACTGATCACTTCCCCAAAGTAGTACAGTGTTACTATGGTAACATTGCACTACTTTGGTCAAAGTAAAATATGAAAAAAAAATCTTAAAAAAAAAAAAAAAAATGTAATAAAAAATTAAATATAATAAAAAAATTAAAAAAAATTAAAAAAAATATATATATATATATTTTTCATACTGTCACCAGTCAGTGTCCCTGTTCACCGCCATGCCAGTTATATGATGACGCTGTACTGCACTGGTGACAGTATGTAAAAAAAAAAATAGTGAAAATAAATTATTTTAATTTTTTCATTTTCCGAAAAATTATGACAAAAAAATACAACTTCAAAAAACTCGCCATGCCTCTTATGAAGTACGTCGGACTGTCTACTCTGCAAAAAGGGGTCATTTGGGGGATATTGTACTGCCCTGACATTTGGGGGATATCTGTACCCTCCTGACATTTGGGGGATATCTGTACTGTCCTGACATTTGGGGGATATCTGTACTGTTCTGACATTTTTGGACCTCAAGAAATTAGATTGGCCGTCAGTACTTCAGGATTGATCAATATTCAGATCTATCCCATAGTTTGTGAACTCTATAACTTTCCTACAAACTAAATAATACATCCTTATTTGGGTTATTTTCACCAAAGACATGTAGCAGAATACATCTCGGTCTAAATTTATGAAGAACAATTATTTATTTGTAAACTTTTATAACAGAAACAAAGAAAAATGTGTTTTTTTTCAAAATTTTTGGTCTTTTTTTGTTAATTTAGCAAAAAATAAAAACCCCAGCGGTGATTAAATACCACCAAAAGAAAGCTCTAGTTGTGTGAAGAAAATGATAAAATTTTTGTTTGGGTACAATGTTGTATGACCGCGCAATTGTCATTCAAAGTGTCAGAGCGCTGAAACCTGAAAACTGGCCTGGGCAGGAAGGTGTAAAATTGCCCGGTATTGAAACGGTTAATATATATAAAGCGTTTAGCCGCATTTTCGTTTTTTTTGCCTTCTTTAACCAAAAAAAAAATGTTTTCTTTGTCAAAAAATTGTCCAAAAACACTGGGTTGTGGTTTACCACATTTTGCAGCGTTTTTCAGCGTTACAGTGTTTTTACAGCTAAAAAAAAACTCCTCTAGAAACCTGCTAGTTCTGGGTTTTTTTTCAGCCAAAAAACGTTGATTCCAGTCTGTGTGTGTATGGACACCGAGGATAACATTCTGGGGGGTTTACTGGCTGTAGAAAAAAAGTAAAAGCCAAAAACAGCCGCTGCAAAAATGCTCCATGTGCGTGAGGACTAATACTGACTGACTTTATGTGACCGGATCTGTCGGTGAATGACATAAACCCATTTTATGTGGTCACAGATGTTGCAGCATTTCATTGGAGTTTTATTCAGCCAATAGCTGTGCTTTCTGGATGTAGAAGTGACCCCTCATGTCATCTTCCCAGGACCGCCCTGCTTTGCATACAGCATTACACATCCTGGTACCTGAGAGAATATCAGGACTCGGTGTCCTCCGTCTTTCAGCTTCTTCAGCATTTTCTGTAGCAGCATCAACTTCCCAGAGGATTTCACTAAAGAGCTTCCATCATAAGACCCGTTGGGCAGCACCGGCGCCTCCTGTGTTGGGAAGATAGAAATACGGAAGAGGGTCGTGAATTCTGTTTTAGGATTCTGACAAGGTGCTTTTTGTTTAAAGTGGAACTCCAAGAAAACTAAATACACGGCTGAAAATCAGATTTGTGAACGTTTTTATAATTCTGTTCAGTCTTGAGATTTAGGCACCCCCAGCTAGACGGCATAACCAAGTCCTAAATGCAGTGCAACTAATCCATACACCTGGTCCTGGACCCACCCCTCCCCATTATCTGACTTCTGTCCCTATTCCTCCCCACCACTTCCTCCCTCACTGGGAGGAAGCCTCATCACATGGTGTCATTGGGCCCCATTATTGGTGTCATTGGGAGGAATTGTGCCTTATCACATGGTGTCACTGGGCCCCATTGTTGGTGTCATTGGGAAAAATTGTGCCTCATCACTGGCACTGTGGTGTGTAAGGGACACTGTGATGTGTAGGGGGCACTGTGGTGTGTAAGGGACACTGTGGTGTGTAAGGGGCACTGTGGTGTGTAAGGGGCACTGTGGTGTGTAAGGGGCACTGTGGTGTGTAAGGGGCACTGTGGTGTGTAAGGGGCGCTGTGGTGTGTAAGGGGCACTGTGGTGTGTAAGGAGCTCTGTGATGTGTAAGGGGCACTGTGGTGTGTAGGGGGCACTGTGATGTATAGGGGGCACTGTGATGTGTAAGGGGCACTGTGATGTGTAAGGGGCTCTATGATGTATAGGGGGCACTGTGATGTGTAAGGGGTACTGTGATGTGTAAGGGGCGCTGTGATGTATAGGGGGCACTGTGGTGTGTAAGGGGCACTGTGATGTGTAAGGGGGCACTGTGATGTGTAAGGGGCACTGTGATGTGTAAGGGGGCACTGTGATGTGTAAGGGGCTCTGTGATGTATAGGGGGCGCTGTGATGTGTAAGGGGGCGCTGTGATGTGTAAGGGGCACTGTGATGTGTAAGGGGCTCTATGATGTATAGGGGGCGCTGTGATGTGTAAGGGGTACTGTGATGTGTAAGGGGCTCTGTGATGTGTAGGAGGCACTGTGGTGTGTAAGGGGCAATGTGATGTGTAAGGGGCAATGTGATGTGTAAGGGGCACTGTGATGTGTAAGGGGGCACTGTGAGGTGTAAGGGGGCATTGTGATGTATAGGGGGCACTGTGATGTGTAAGGGGCACTGTGATGTATAGGGAGCTCTGTGATGTGTAAGGGGCACTGTGATGTATAGGGAGCACTGTGATGTGTAAGGGGGCTCTGTGATGTGTATGGGGCACTGTGATGTATAGGGGGCACTGTGATGTGTATGGGGCTCTGTGATGTGTATGGGGCTCTGTGATGTGTATGGGGCTCTGTGATGTATAGGGGGCACTGTGATGTGTAAGGGGCTCTGTGATGTATAGGGGGCGCTGTGATGTGTAAGGGGCTCTGTGATGTATAGGGGGCTCTGTGATGTATAGGGGGCACTGTGATGTGTAAGGGGCTCTGTGATGTATAGGGGGTGCTGTGATGTGTAAGGGGCTCTGTGATGTATAGGGGGCGCTGTGATGTGTAAGGGGTACTGTGGAGTGTAAGGGGCACTGTGATGTGTAAGGAGCTCTGTGATGTGTAAGGGGCTCTGTGATGTATAGGGGGCGCTGTGATGTATAGGGGGCGCTGTGATTTATAGGGGGCACTGTGATGTGTAAGGGGCGCTGTGATGTGTAAGGAGCTCTGTGATGTGTAAGGAGCTCTGTGATGTGTAAGGGGCTCTGTGATGTATAGGGGGCGCTGTGATGTGTAAGGGGCGCTGTGATGTGTAAGGGGTACTGTGGAGTGTAAGGGGCTCTATGATGTATAGGGGGCACTGTGATGTGTAAGGGGCGCTGTGATGTGTAAGGAGCTCTGTGATGTGTAAGGGGCTCTATGATGTATAGGGGGCACTGTGATGTGTAAAGGGGAGCAGTGATGAGGAGGTGAACTGAGGACACTGTGCGACTGCTTTACAGAGGGGACCTGTGATGTAAAGGGGACTACAATGTGAAAGGGACACAGCAGACGATAATGTACGGGGGGGGGAGCCTGATGTGTTATAGAGCTAACAAGATTTGGACCTCTGCTAGTAGTAAATTTTGCTGCCCGGACCTCTGTAAATTTCAATTCAAGACCCCAGCCCTAATCTATCCAAAAACTGAAAACGAACGTTTACTAGGGCAGAACATACAGAAAACCGCTCGGTGAAACAACATCCCGCTCTGAAATGAACTAATACAACAAAAGTGCAAAAAAAATAAAAAATCTACACGGGCTGGGAAGCCTCTTACCACAGCAGCGACAGGGAAAAGGTACGGGTGATTGCAGCATTTCTTCAGGTCCATCATGATGTTCAGCAGGGACACCTGGTTTCCTCCGCCTTTAGAGTTCAAGGCTTCAAAATTTCGGGTCAAAATGAACTTATAATACTTCCTATATCAGCAAAAAAGGAAATCTGGGTGAATGTAGCAGAAAACATGTACATGTGACTATATAGAAAACACATCAACCAATCAGATCATTCCTTCACTTTATCTAAAGACTACCTTCCCCAACCATAATGAGGCATCTGAATGGAAGTCGCCACAACTCCATGAAATGCCTCTAGCCAGCCCAACCAGACAATCGTCGACTTTCTTTACAACTTACCTTTTCTTACCTTCTCTTAGAGTGGGTCCGGTGTCACCCCGTATAGGTTGCATGCAGACGATCCTACGGGGTGACACCGGTGTATCGGCAAGATGTGTCTCCCATGTAGATGTCTCCCTGAAGCAACTGCGCATGTCCTGGTTTCAGGCACGATCAATCGATGATAGAACTACTGCTCTCATCGATTGATTGTGCCTGAAACCGGGACATGGGCAGTTGTCCCTGGCCCGCTCCAAGAAAAGGTAAGTTGTAAAGAAAGCGGACGATCCCCGCAGAATGGATCAGATCTGCTGATTGAGCATAATAGATCAGAGACCGATCCATTATGCTCAATCTGCAGATCCGATCCATCCTGCGGGGATCGTTGGAGGGGGTGTCACCAAGTGTTATCGCACCGGGTGACACCAACCCTAGGGACGCCTCTGCTTATTGCTGTCTGTGCTTTCCGCTGGGGAGATTTACCTTTTCTGTCCTGATGACCTCTCATTTCCTGTTCCTCCAGGACAAGAAGTGAAGGGAAATCCCCTCTCAGGCTGGGTTCACATCTGTGTGGGTGGTGCCGATGCGGATCCCCACTAAAACCCGTGCAGCCGCACTGCCGGCAGAGAGGAATGCGGACCCGCGGGCGGGTGCCATTAGTTCCAATGGCACGCCGCCTGCACAGGAAATCGCAACCGCACTGGGAACCTCGGCTGCCTTTTCAGAAGAAGTGCAGGGACTTCTTCCCTGCGTGTCACAGGCACGGGAATCTATTCAAATGAATGGGCTCTCCTGCCCACGCAAAATGCGGACCGCAGAAACGCAGATATGTGAACCGGGGGGTAAGTGAGACACAGACAGCAACAACAACTTACATACAATCAGGGTTGCACTGATACCCGATTTTTACCAGCGAGTACAAGTGCCAATACCTGGACTCAAATACTCGCCGATACCAATTATCAGTACCTTTGCGGTATGATTTGCGCCATACAAAACGAATGGGCTCAAAAGACAAATGCCCTTAAAGTGATACTAAAGTCTTTTTTTTTCTTTTTAAATAACAAACAATACTACTATTTTTCTTCTAATAATTATTGATTTATTTTTGCACTTTGTTTTTTGGTAATGGTTTGTACCATTGGTTTATGTAGCGCAGCATTTTTTCATTTCATTTTTTGAATGCTATTACTTACCTGCCTAGGTCCCCCTCTTCTTGGGTCCCCCGCAGGCTCTTCTAGCCCCTCCCTCCTGTTGGGTGCCCTCACAGCAAGCAGTTTGCTATGGGGGCACCTGAGCATGTGTGCTCTGGAGCTGCGGCTCTGTGTGTCCATTCATACACAGAGCCGTGGCTCGGCCCTGCCCCACCCCCTTCCCCATGCTATACTTACCTGCTTACCTGCCCAGGTCCCCCTCTTCTCGGTTTCCCCGCAGGCTCTCCTGGCCCCTCCCTCCTGTTCGGTGCCCTCACAGCAAGCAGTTTGCTATGGGGGCACCCAAGCAAGTGCACTCTGGCGCTGCGGCTCTGCGTATCCATTCATACACAGAGCTGCGGCTTGGCCCCGCCCCCTTCCCCGATGCTATACTTACCCGCTTACCTGCCCAGTTCCCCCTCTAGCTCTCCTGGCCCCTCCCTCCTGTTGGGTGCCCTCACAGCAAGCAGTTTGCTTTAGGGGCACCCAAGCAAGTGCACTCTGGCGCTCCGGTTCTGCCTGCGTATCCATTCATACACAGAGCCGCGGCTTGGCCCCGCCCCCTCTCCCCATGCTATACTTACCCGCTTACCTGCCCAGTTCCCCCTCTTCTCGGGTCCCCCGCAAGCTCTCCTGGCCCCTCCCTCCTGTTGGGTGCTCTCACAGCAAGCAGTTTACTATGGTTGCACCCGAGCATGTGCGCTCTGGCGCCACGGCTCTGCGTGTCCATTCATATACAAAGCAGTGGCTAGGCCCCGCCCACTCCCCCATGCTATACTTACCTGCGCAGGTCCCCCTCTTCTCAGGTCACCCGCAGGCCCCTCCCCCTCCCTCCTGTTGGGTGCCCTCACAGCAAGCAGTTTGCTACGGTTGCACCCGAGCAAGTGCGCTCTGGTGCTGCAGCTCTGCGTGTCCATTCATACACAGAGCAATGGCTCGGCCCCGCCCCCTCCCTCTCGTGATGGGAAAATGGGCTGTGATTGACAGCAGTGGGAGCCAGTGTCCAATCAGGAGAGAATCCAGGCTCTAATTGGACAGCACTGGATCGGGATGGGTCTCAGGTAAGTGTTAGGGGGCGCTGGAAGGGCTGCTACACACAGAAGGTTTTTTACCTTCATGCATAGGAGAAAAAACTTGAGCCTTTAGAACCACTTCAATACGAACCATTTTGGATGAACTGAGGAACTCTGAGGCAACACAAATTCTGTTCATTATAATTAAGAGTCACGCTGGTTATAGTCTCTACAGATTTTACTTACTTCTGCATTTGGCTAAGCTCCACCCGCACTATTAATTCTGTTTTGGCTGGCATGTTCTTGAAGACATCTGCTTTCAGCCGCCGTAGCATGTGGGGCCCCAACAAGTCATGGAGTTTTTTAATTTGGTCTTCCTTGGAGATATCGGCAAACTCTTCCAGGAAGCCATCCAGATTGCTGCAAGGAAAAACATTACGGCGAAATCATTTCTGGTGATCACAGACGGAAAACATGGCTCGGCTCCGATCCAATCAGTAATGCAATGATGGTGTGCAAACCGCAGTACCCCACAGCAACCAGTGGACTCCAGAAATTCTATCTGAGTGGGTGCAAAAGTTAATGCCGTTGGCGCTGTGGTTTTTATTTAAACAGTACAAAAAATGGCCTCTATCCAATAAATACCTCATCACAGGCTATCCCCTCTTCAGTCTGTCATGTATGCTGCTGCCAGACTCATCCACCTAACTAACCATTCCGTATCTGCCATCCCTCTCTGCCAATCCCTCCACTGGCCTCCATTCAGTGTCCTCCACCCCTCTCGGCCAATCCCTCCACTGGCCTCCACTCAGTGTCCTCCACCCCTCTCTGCCAATCCCTCCACTGGCCTCCACTCAGTGTCCTCCATCCCTCTCTGCCAATCCCTCCACTGACCACCACTCAGTGTCCTCCATCCCTCTCTGGTAATCCCTCCAATGGCTTCCACTCAGTATCCTCCATCCCCCTCTGCCAATCCCTCCACTGGCCTCCACTCAGTGTCCTCCATCCCTCAGTGCCAATCCCTCCACTGGTCTCCATTCAGTGTCCTCCATCCCTCTCTGCCAATCCCTCCACTCAGTGTCCTCCACCCCTCTCTGCCAATCCCTCCACTGGCCTCCACTCAGTGTCCTCCACCCCTCTCTGCCAATCCTTCTACTGGCCTCCATTCAGTGTCCTCCACCCCTCTCTGCCAATCCCGCCACTGGTCTCCACTCAGTGTCCTCCATCCCCCTCTGCCAATCCCTCCACTGACCTCCACTCAGTGTCCTCCACCCCTCTCTGCCAATCCCTCCACTGGTCTCCACTCAGTGTCCTCCACCCCTCTCTGCCAATCCCTCCACTGATCTCCACTCAGTGTCCTCCACTTCTCTCTGCCAATCCCTCCACTGGTCTCCATTCAGTGTCCTCCACCCCTCTCTGCCAATCCCTCCACTGACCTCCACTCAGTGTCCTCCATCCCTCTCTGCCAATCCCTCCACTGGCCTCCACTCAGTGTCCTCCATCCCTCTCTGCCAATCCCTCCACTGACCTCCACTCAGTGTCCTCCATCCCTCTCTGGTAATCCCTTCACTGGCTTCCACTCAGTATCCTCCATCCCCCTCGGCCAATCCCTCCACTGGCCTCCACTCAGTGTCCTCCATCCCTCACTGCCAATCCCTCCACTGGTCTCCATTCAGTGTCCTCCATCCCTCTCTGCCAATCCCTCCACTCAGTGTCCTCCACCCCTCTCTGCCAATCCCTCCACTGGCCTCCACTCAGTGTCCTCCACCCCTCTCTGCCAATCCTTCTACTGGCCTCCATTCAGTGTCCTCCACCCCTCTCTGCCAATCCCGCCACTGGCTTTCCATTGCCCAACAGATAAAATTAAAAACATTAACCATAACATATAAAGCCATTTATAACTCCGCCCCTAATTACATCACCAATCTTGTCTCCAAATATCATCCAAACCATCCTCTCCGCTCCTCGCACGACCTCCTGCTCTCTAGTTCCCTTGTCTCCTCCTCCCATGCTTGTCTCCAAGACTTCTCCAAAGCTTTCCACATCCTCTGGAACTCTCTACCCCAATTTATCAGACTATCGCATACTTTGCTCTCTTCTCTGAAAACCGATCTCTTCAGGGAAGCCTATCCTGCCTTCAGCTAATAATGGAATCTTCTATTCCTCCTAGGTGGTATAAACTGGTCAAACCATGTCTTTAGGAAGCTGATCCAAACTGGTCAAACCATGTCTTTATGGAGCTGGTCCAAACTGGTCAATCCATGTCTTTACGGAGATGGTCTAAACTGGTCAAACCATGTATTTACTGAGCTGATCCAAACTGGTCAAACCATGTCTTTATGAAGCTGATCCAAACCGGTCAAACCATGTCTTTACGGAGCTGATCCAAACTGGTCAAATCATGTCTTTACAGAGCTGGTCCAAACTGGTCAAACCATGTCTTTACGGAGCTGGTCCAAACTGGTCAAACCATGTCTTTATAGAGCTGGTCCAAACTGGTCAAACCATGTCTTTAGGGAGCTGGCTTTGTACACAGGGGCACATTCATGCTGGAACAGAAATGGGCTTTCCCCAAATTGTTACCACAAAGGTTAGAAGAACATGATTGTCTACAAAATCTTTGAATGGTGTAGTATTAACGGACCCTTCACTAGAAATGCCTGCATTCAAAAATTGGAACGGAAGTCCACAAACTTTTAGTCATATAGTGTAATTTAAAAAAAAAAAAATCTGTATCTACTGTATGTAATTTTCCTTTACCAGCCTATTCTGAAATATTTTCCACTTGACTGTATATGACTTTTTTTTGTTTCAAACAGCTTTATTACTCTTTTGTGAAATGACCACAGATTGAATACCCATTAAGTGATATTCACATTTAAATAAAATAATCCAACCCAGCAGGAATCCTTATTCGTGAAGCTTTCACAGCGGGGGATGCTGTTAAAACGTTAAAGCTTCCAAATCCCGATGCAAATCATTGCTGATAAAAAAAGGCTCTTCTTGCAACGCTGCAATCAATATGCACTCTGCGTGACTCGCCGTCCGCTCTCGCCCGGCTGCTGGGAACATGTGATGCCTCCCACTTATGAATAATTTATAAGTTACATTTTTCCACAGCCTCAGACAACAGATCTTAATGATGTTGACAAGATAGGAGAGGGAGGGATGGCGGCCAACCATGAAACAAAGGGAGGGGAAAAAAAATACCAGAGCGGGCCTGAAAGAACATCCAAAAGCCATCAGGAACTGTACGGTGCTGCAAGGCGCTCAGTGCCAGCAGGATGTGTGAAAGGAGGCACTGCAGTACTTTTACAGTTCTTTTTAGATATACGGACAGTTAAAGGGCTACAACCTTACCATTGAGGGTAAATGTTTAAACCATGCGTCTGTGTATAGTTTGTAATTATACACTATATTGCCAAAAGTATTGTCCCCGCCCTCCCAATCATGTGATTCAGGTGTTCCAATCCCCTCTCAAGCATGTGATTCAATTGTTCCAATCCCCTCCATGGACACAGGTGTATACAATCCATCACCTAGGCATGCAGACGGCTTCTACAAACATTGGTGAAAGAATGGGTCGCTCTCAGGAGCTCAGTGACTCCAAGCGTGGTCCCGAGATAGGTGGCCACCTGGGCAATAAGTCCATCCGTGACATTTCCTGGCTACTAAATATTCCACGCTCAACTGTTAGTGGGATTATAACAAAGTGGAAGCAACCGGGAACAACAGCCACTCAGCCACCAAGTGGTAGGCCACGTCACATGACAGGGCGGGGTCAGCACATGCTGAAGCGCACAGTGCGCAGAAGTCACCAACTGTCTGTAGAGTCAATAGCTAAAGACCTCCAAACTTGGTGTGGCCTTCAGATGAGCCCAACAACAGTGCGTAGAGAGCTTCATGGAATGGGTTTCCATGGCCGAGCAGCTGCATCCAAGCCTTCCATCACCAAGTGCAATGCAAAGCATCGGATGCCGTGGTGTAAAGCACGCCGCCACTGGACTCTAGAGCAGAGGAGGCGTGTTCTCTGGAGTGACCAATCACGCTTCTCTGTCTGGCAATCCGATGGATGTGTCTGAGTTTGGCGGTTGCCAGAAGAACGGTACTTGCCTGACTGCATTGTGCCAAGTGTAAAGTATGGTGTGGGGTTGTTTTTCAGGGGTTGGGCTTGGCCCCCTAGTTCCATTGAAGGGAACTCTTAAGGCGTCAGCATACCAAGACATTTTGGACAATTTCATGCTCCCAACTTTGTGGGAAGAGTTTGGGGATGGCCCCTTCCTGTTTCAACATGACTGCGCACCAGTGCACACAGAAAGGTCCATAAAGACATGGAGGAGCCAGTTTGGGGTGGAGGAACTTGACTGGCCTGCACAGAGTCCTGACCTCAACCCCATTAACACCTTTGGGATGAATTAAGAGAGGAGACTCCTCCTCCCCCGACATCAGTGCCTGACCTGACAAATGTGCTTCTGGAAGAATGGTCCAACCTTCCCATAGACACCCTCCTAAACCTTGTGGACGGCCTTCCCAGATAAATTGAAGCTGTTATAGCTGCGGGGCCAACTCAATATTGAACCCTACGGACTAAGACTGGGGGGCCATTAGTTCTTGTGTGTGTACAGGCAGTTGTGTATAGTGTATATAGATGTGAGGGTAGCCAGATTTGCTTATTATATATGCAAGTTCCGCTTCCTTCTCAGTAGTGCTGCACAATCTGAGTCAGGTCCAATTGACTGAAATCAGATCCTGTGTTAGGCCAACTCAGCTTATCTCAACATTTCATATTATCCCTGCATTCACTATATCCGCTCTCCCTGGACCCTGCATTCACTATATCCGCTCTCCCCGGACCCCGCATTCACTATATCCCCTCTCCCCGGACCCTGCATTCACTATATCCACTCTCCCCGGACCCCGCATTCACTATATCCCCTCTCCCCGGAGCCTGCATTCACTATATCCGCTCTCCCCGGACCCCGCATTCACTATATCCGCTCTCCCCGGACCCCGCATTCACTATATCCGCTCTCCCCGGACCCCGCATTCACTATATCCCCTCTCCCCGGACCCTGCATTCACTATATCCACTCTCCCCGGACCCCGCATTCACTATATCCCCTCTCCTCGGACCCTGCATTCACTATATCCGCTCTCCCCGGACCCCGCATTCACTATATACGCTCTCCCTGGACCCTCCATTCACTATATCCGCTCTCCTCGGACCCTGCATTCACTATATCCGCTCTCCCTGGACCCTGCATTCACTATATCCACTCTCCCTGGACCCTGCATTTACTATATCCGCTCTTCCCGGACCCCGCATTCACTATATCCGCTCTCCCTGGACCCCGCGTTCACTATATCTGGTCTCCTTGGTCCCTGCATTCACTATATCCGCTCTCCCCGGACCCCGCATTCACTATATCCACTCTCCCCGGACCCTACATTCACTATATCCGCTCTCCCCGGAACCTCCATTCACTATATCCGCTCTCCTCGGACCCCACATTCACTATATCCGCTCTCCCCGGACCCCGCATTCACTATATCCGCTCTCCCTGGACCCTGCATTCACTATATCCGCTCTCCCTGGACCCTGCATTTACTATATCCGCTCTTCCCGGACCCCGCATTCACTATATCCGCTCTCCCTGGACCCCGCGTTCACTATATCTGGTCTCCTTGGTCCCTGCATTCACTATATCCGCTCTCCCCGGACCCCGCATTCACTATATCCACTCTCCCCGGACCCTACATTCACTATATCCGCTCTCCCCGGAACCTCCATTCACTATATCCGCTCTCCTCGGACCCCACATTCACTATATCCGCTCTCCCCGGACCCCGCATTCACTATATCCGCTCTCCCTGGACCCTGCATTCACTATATCCGCTCTCCCTGGACCCTGCATTCACTATATCCGCTCTCCCCGGACCACGCATTCACTATATCCGCTCTCCCCGGACCACGCATTCACTATATCCCCTCTCCCCGGACCCTGCATTCACTATATCCGCTCTCCCTGGACCCTGCATTCACTATATCCGCTCTCCCCGGACACCGCATTCACTATATCTGCTCTCCACGGACCCCGCATTCACTATATCCGGTCTCCCTGGACCCCGCGTTCACTATATCTGGTCTCCCCGGACCCTGTATTCACTATATCCGCTCTTCCCGGACCCCACATTCACTATATCCGCTCTTCCGGACCCCGCATTCACTATATCCGCTCTCCCTGGGCCCCGCATTCACTATATCTGGTCTCCCCGGACCCTGTATTCACTATATCTGCTCTCCCCGGACCCTGCATTCACTATATCTGCTCTCCCCGGACCCCGCATGCACTATATCTGGTCTCCCCGGACCCTGTATTCACTATATCCGCTCTCCCCGGACCCCGCATTCACTATATCCGCTCTCCCTGGACCCTGCATTCACTATATCCGCTCTCCCCGGACCCCGCATTCACTATATCCGCTCTCCCCGGACCCCGCATTCACTATATCCGCTCTCCCTGGACCCCGCATTCACTATATCTGCTCTCCCCGGACCCTGCATTCACTATATCCGCTCTTCCCGAACCCCGCATTATCACTTTGTCCTAAATGGGTTGGGGACGGTGCGGCGTATTTACTAAAGCTGGAGAGTGCCAAATCAGGTGAAATTCTGCACAGAAACCAAGCAGCTGGAGTGAGAAGCTAATTGGCTGCCAGGCACAGCTACACCAGATACTGAGCACTCCAGTTTTAGTAAATCTCCCCCCTATGTGTCAGATCCGAGCCAATCACCATCACATAAAGTGATCCGCATGCTCCCCCATACATCAAAGCACCAAGTATTTATCACGAAATACCAGAGCATTTGAAGAGAACCTGTTGCTTCGCCCTAGGGACAAACAATAGTTTGTGAGGGGTGTCAGCGGCCAGCTGTGTTAATATGCTGCAGGAGCGGTCAGTTTGCATGCTGGCTCATGTAAGATGGAAGGACTTACTTGAATCTCTCGGGGGTCAGGAAGTTGAGAAGGTGAAAGAGTTCCTCTAGGTTATTCTGGAGCGGGGTCCCGGTGAGCAGCAGTTTGTAGTCGATCTTGTAGCTATTTAATACCCTAAAGAACTTGGAAAACAACATTATGCGGTGGTAGCCTTCACCGATGCATCCGAGGTTCAGTAACTTTGCAGGTCGAACTTCAACAGAAATATACATCATGGCTGCTTACAACTGTGGCCGGAGTGTTCCTTTAACCACTTCCCGCTCATCCCATGTCGATAAACGGCCGGACGGGAGCGCTGCCAATGCAGATGGACATTTCTAAACGTCCCCCTGCATCCGCTGCCTGTGCGCGCTCCCTGGGAGCGATTGGTGCCCGCTGTGTCCTACAGCAGAACACAGATCGCTGTACGGGACCTCTGTGTGAGGTCCCGATCATGTAATCCCTGATTGGCCAATCAGTGATCATATGAGCAAAAGTAAACAAGATGTCACTTCTGACATCATTGCTTACTACTTATGAAATCTGTGAATGATCACAGAGATCACATGGTACAGGGCTATTCACAGCAGCCTCGAACCATGTGACAAGCTGCGACCAATCACAGCTCTCACAGTATTTCTCAATGACTGCAGGAATGCAGCCAGAGAGAAGGAGAAATGATTGCTTTTACAGCCTTTATGGGTGTAAAAGCAATCAGTGTTAAAGAAAAAAAAAAAAATCACCCCCCACAAGTAGTACAGTGTCACCATGGTGCTAGGGTGACGGTATGTTAAAAAAACACATAAATAATAATATAAAAAAATAAAAAACAAATGTAAAAAAAAAATGTGAAAACTGTTTGGTTATAAACATATTTGGGTTATTTTTTTTTTTTTTTACTAAAAAGATAGATGAATACATTTTGGCCAAGATTTATGAAGAAAGATTATTTATTTGCAAAATTTTATAAGAAACATTTTCAAAATTTTTGGTCTTTTTCATTTATATAGCAAAAAAATAAAAATAAAAATCCCAGCGGTGAATAAATACCAAAATAAAGTTTTATCTGTCTCAAAAAAAATGCTAAAAATGTCATATGGGTGTGTTGCATGAAAGCGCAATTGTCATTCAAAGTGTGACAGCGCTGAAAGCTGGAAATTGGCCTGAACAGGAAGGGGGGAAAGTGTCCGGACTGGAAGGGGTTAAAGGACCCCTTAATACAGGGATCATGGTTTTGTGTACAGTCTGATTTATCCAGTTGTAGACCACCCCACGATACACTTCTGCAGAGTGGCCGCTTTGGGTTGGATCACATCTGATACGTGATCTGGCTCTACCAGATGGGGGGGGGGTGCGTGTGCACTGCCCCGGCTCTGCTATAACTCATTACAACACAAGCCAGTTAGTGGGTCCCAGCCAATTATTTATGGTCGGGACCCACCGTTTGGTGGAGCCGATGACAGGAAACAGCTCTGTGACTGTAAACAACACAGAGCTCTGTCTTGACAGGGGAAATGTGGCAGTTTTTGTTTCCCTGCAAAGCAGAGAATAAAACTGGCACAACTCTCAGTAAAATCAGCACACAGTAAACACTTAACACTTGTTAGGCACACAGTTAACCCTTTGATTGTCAATAAATACTAAAGCGGAGTTCCAATAAAAAAAAAAGTCAGCAGCTGTAGCTGATGAGTTTTAAAAAAACAGACATTTACCTTTCCCTCGATCCCGCAGTGTTCTCTCCCCCGCAGCCCGTTTCACCGGCCGCCCTGTGTTCCTGGCGCCGGGATCTTCAGTGAGGGCACCCGGCTGTGACAGCTTGTGGCTTCACAGCCGGGTGCCCACTGCGCATGAGAGAGAAGCGCTGAGCTTTGTGAATGGCCCCGTAGTCTTCTGGGACCTGTCACATGTCCCAGAAGACTACACGGAGGGGGGGGCAACTTCCACTTCTGATTGCCTTAGGCGATCGCAGGGGAAGTGAGAGCGGGTACCTGTCAATTTCGGGTACCCACTCCCCAAAGGTGTCTTTCCTTAATGGGGAGCAAGGGACCAGTCCTTAAAGCTGAACACCGAATCGCGGTGCTGCCAGGGAGCGCGCACAAGCAGGGGGCGGGGAGGCCGTTTATAAACGTCCACCCGCCCCTGCACTGCGACCGCCCAGTCGTTAATATACAACGGCCGGACGGGAGGTGGCTAACAAATCCTAACTTCCTGGGAAGGACACAGTGGAGGGGTAACATACAACTCTCCCTATACAGACATCCATGGCAAGCCAATGTTCTAACTACGGCTTTAGGAAGGATCTGGTAAACAATCCCCTTCAACAGGCAAAGTTTCAGCAATGACTTACTTTCGATTGGTTGTTTTTGAGGCGGTGAGCTTCATCCACCACCAGACACGCCCACTCGATGGAGCCCAGGACGGCATGGTCGATCGTAATGAGTTCATACGATGTGAGCAGCACGTGGAATTTTATTTGAGCTTCTTTCTGGATAAGAGAGGAAAATGTTAAGCAAATGGGCATGGCGTGTGTCGGCGCATGAGAACGCAGAAAGATTACTGAACATCCGTTTGTGGATCGTTTCTGTACTGAATGACGCTGTGTTGCCATGGCTACTTTAGTGATTTTTTTTAATAGCATAAATAGTTGATCTTTATTTCAGGTACTTATATAGTGTCATCAATTTACGCAGTGCTTTACATATTTATTGTACGTTCTCATCAGTCCCCGCCCCCGAGGAGCATACACTCTAAGGTCCCTAACTCATATTCATTCATACATACACATACTAGGGCCAATTTAGACAGGATCCAATTCACCTCCCAGCATGTCTTTAAAGAGTTGGAGGAAACCGGAGTACCCGGAGAAAACCCATGCAGGCACAGGTAGAACATGCAAACTCAAGGCAGGTGGTGCCGTGGTTGAGATTTGAACCAACGACCCGAGTACTGCCAGGTGGAAGTGCTAACCACTTAGCCATTGTGCTGCTTGATTATAAAAAGAATCTTCAATTTTGGGCGGCACTGTAAGGGAAGGTTATTTTAATATTATTATTATCATCATATTGGCATAATTTTCATTTGAAATGAAATACAGATCTGTTCAGCGGATGTAAATCTTATCTTTCAGGGAGAACATGCAGACTCCAGGCAGGTGGTGCCGTGGTTGGGATTTGAACCAAGGACCCTAGTACTGCCAAGAAGTGCTAACCACTTAGCCATTGTTTATCTATTCAAATGCTAATTAACTTGTTTAACTGGTTCATAAAAAGCAAAACAGGAAGTGATGTTGGCAGGATATGGGGGGGGGGGCATTTAAATAACGCAGGCATGTGCAAGGATTCCATAACAACAAGATGAACTAAAAAGGATGGAGACTTCATAACACAAAGGAAGGTCTATCCCAGAGGGGACTTCACAAGACAAAAGAAGGCACTTCATCTGGGGATGACACTATGAGAGCACCTGGTTTCCTGCAACAATGGCATGAGGAGCCTGGGGACATGTTTATTCCTCCCACAAACCAAAGACATGCTGGGAGGTTAATTGGCTCCTGTCTAAATTGTCCCTAGTATGTGTATGTATGAATGTGAGTTAGGGACCTTAGATTGTACGCTCCTCAGGGGCGGGGACTGATGTGAATGTACAATATATATGTAAAGAGCTGCATAAACTGACGGCGCTGTATAAGTACCTGAAATAAATAACTAAATAAATTACGGAAATCACAAACTATAGCCCAAGCTAAGTACGTTTTCAGTGTATTCTTATCACATACAGACCATTGCCAATGGTGGGACGTTCAGATAGCACATGGAAATGTGGACTATATGCATACTTGTAATATTTTGTATCTTGTATTCGTTCCTACAATTGTAAGTAGTTTGTACAGCATTCGTGATTAATAAAGACAATGATATAGTACCGGGCTTTCAGCATCCTTGCTTGAGACAACAGAAGCCAGAAGCTTCTCATCATTTCTGGTTTCAGAACTGTCATTATCTGTGGTAACATATTAGAGTCCATTACGCCTCCCTAGTTGTTATCTGTTGCCTTTAAAGCGGAGTTCCACCTGAAAAAAAAAAGTCAGCAGCTACAAAAACTGTAACTGCTGACTTTTAAAATACAGCCACTTACCTGTCCCTCGGTCCAGCGGTGTCCTCACCATGGCTGGTTTCACCGGCCGTCTTCTCTCCCTGGCTGGCATCTTTAGTGTGGGTACCCGGCTGTGCCAGCTTGCCCACTGCGCATGTACAAGAAGTGCTGCCCTTTGTGAATGGCCCCGTAGTCTTCATGGATCTGTCACTTGTCCAAGAAGACTACGGGGAGGGAAGGAGGGAGGACAACTTCCGCTTCCGATTGCCTAGGCGATCGCAGCGGAAGTGGGAGCGGTTACCTGTCAAATTTGGGTTCCTGCTAACCCCCGCTCCCCAAAGGTGCCAATCCTTAATGGGGAGCGGGGGACAAAGCATTAAAACAGAACCTCCCCTTTTGGCTGGAGCTCCGCTTTAACCTCCCTGGTGGTATTCCCGAGTGTAGCTCGGGGTAAAGTTTCAGCACCACAAGCGGTAACCCCCCCGAGCTACACTCGGGAATACACTGCAGCGTTGCTCCGGGATCTCTTCTGCACTTACCTTGTCCTGCGCTCCCGCGATGTTCCTCCTGCAGTGTCCCCGGCCATCTCCTTCAGCGGATGCCGGCGTCTGTCTTCCGGGTTCTGTTCCCTGCGAGCGTCGGGACGTACGGGGGACGGAACTGGCGGGAAATTTGAAAATGTCAAAAAGTGACATTCACTTAATTCACTAAAATCACATAGTGTAACATTCCTGTATCAAACCATTTCACATACATTTTGTCCCGAGTGCTTTGTCCGGCGCCCTGCCTGCATTTTTACCGCCCATTCTGCCTGGAAACTGAGAAACGTCCATGGCGTCCAAAAAGCGTCCCTTTAGGTCAGACGCGGTTTTAGACCGGCTAGAGAACAGCGATAGTAAATCAGAACCACTTGCAGAATTGAGTGATAATGATTGGTGGGGGAAATTCCTCATCAGACACTGAAAACGATTCTGCGACTGAGCTCAGCGATGTGCGAATTTGGCGCTCTATTTCACATTTCAGTGTTTTTGGTTTGATTATATTATTGAATTACATTTATTATTATTATATTATTATTTTTTATGATTATTTATTAAATTATAATTTATGATTTTGTGTTTCAAATTGTATCCTCCCCGGGATGTTTACTAGACTCTTGTCCGGACAGATTTCAGGGAGTTATTCCTAAAAATTACAGGCCGACAATAAAAAACGACATATTTCCATGCACAAAAATGTACCGCTTTGAGCACAGAAATACTGACATAATCAGACCACTAGGGAGGCTACATTGTAGACATCTGAGAATGGGAGTGGCTGAGTAGTTTAGCAAAAGACAACTAGGCAGGGCTGACACCACTCAGTCTACGAAAATGCTGCATTTTGTCAGCCCACAGCAGGATCTTGGAGCGGAGTACATTTCTGGCAGATCAACAAGTAGTTTTTGCTATCTGCAGAGTAAAGGGGTAAAACATGGAAGTTACAGTTACTTTATCGCTTTGTCCTGAATGAGTAGGGGACGGTGGGGTTTATTTACTAAAGCTGGAGAGTGTCAAATCAGGTGCCCTTCTGCACAGAAACCAATCAGCTTCCAGGTTTTATTGTCAAAGCTTCATAGAACAAGCTGAAGTTAGAAGCTGATTGGCTGCCATGTACACCAGATTCTGAGGGCTCCAGTTTTAGAAAATCTCCCCCACTGTGTCCTGAAAGTACAGCCCTGACCAAAAGTTTGGAGGATGACACCAATATTAATTTACCTGAAAGGAAACACATGCCGTCATCATTGCTTTGCACAAAAAGGGATTCACAGGCAAGGATATTATTATTATTCAGGATTTATATTATTATTATTATTCAGGATTTATATTATTATTATTATTCAGGATTTATATTATTATTATTATACAGGATTTATGGCGCCAACAGTTTGCTCAGCGCTTTACAATATAAAGGGAGACAATACAGCAACAATACAGTTCAATACAAGAGGGTTAGGAGGGCCCTGATCCTGGGAGCTTACAATCTAAGAGGGAGGGGCTAGTGGTACAAAAGGTAGTAACTGTGGGGGATGGACTGGTAGGAGGAGTAGAAGATTCCAGTATTAGCTGAGGGCAGGATAGGCTTCCCTGAAGAGATCGGTTTTCAGAGATTGCCGAAAAGTGCGCAGAGTAGGCGATAGTCTGATAAATTGGGGTAGAGTTCCAGGGGATGGGGGAAGCTCTGGAGAAGTCCTGGAGATGTGCATAGGAGGAGACAAGGGAGCTAGAGAGCAGGAGTTTGTGAGAGGAATGGAGAGGATGGTTTGGGCGATATTTGGAGACAAGATTGGTGATGTAATTTGGGGCGGAGTTATAAATGGTTTTATATGTTATTGTTAATGTTCTGAATTTTATTCGTTGGGCAATGGGAAGCCAGTGGAGGGATTGGTAGAGCGGGATGGAGGACACTGAATAGAGGCCAGTGGAGGGATTGGCAGAGAGGGGAGGAGGACACTGAGTGAAGGCCAGTGGAGGGATTGGCAGAGAGGGGTGGAGGACACTGAGTGGAGGCTAGAGGAGGGATTGGTAGAGAGGGGTGGAGGACACTGTGTGGAGGCCAGTGGAGGGATTGGCAGAGAGGGGAGGAGGACACTGAGTGGAGGCTAGAGGAGGGATTGGTAGAGAGGGGTGGAGGACACTGAGTGGAGGCTAGAGGAGGGATTGGCAGAGAGGGGTGGAGGACACTGAATGGAGGCCAGTGGAGGGATTGGCAGAGAGGGGTGGAGGACACTGAGTGTAGGCCAGTGGAGGGATTGGCAGAGAGGGGTGGAGGACACTAAGTGGAGGCCAGTGGAGGGATTGGCAGAGAGGGATGGAGGACATTGAATGGAGGCCAGTGGAGGGATTGGCAGAGAGGGGTGGCAGATACAGAACGGTTAGTAAGGTGGATGAGTCTGGCAGCAGCATTCATGATAGACTGAAGAGGGAATAGCCTGCGATGAGGTCAGCCAATGAGGAGGGAGTTACAATAGTCAAGGCGAGAGACAACAAGGGAGTGAATAAGGTGCTTGGTGGTTTCCGAGGTTAAGAATGGGCGTATCTTGGAGATGTTGCGGAGGTGAAGTCTACAAGATTTGGACAGTGATTGGATCTGTGACTGAAAGGACAGATGGGAGTCTAGGATTACACCTAGTACCCTGGCATGAGGGGAAGGACTGATGCTTGCATTATTGATCTTGATGGAGAAGTCGGGGGAGGGGGCACGGGCTGGGGGGAATACTAAGTGCTCAGTTTTAGAAAGATTTAGTTTGAGGAAGTGGAGTGACCTCCATGCTGATATGTCACTTAGTAGGATAGGATATAGGAAAGGATATTGCTGCTACTAAGATGGCACCTAAATCAACCATTTAGCGGACCATCAAGAACTTCAAGGAGAGAGGTTCAATTGTTGTGAAGAAGGCTTCAGGGCACCCAAGAAAATTCCAGCAAACACCAGGACCGTCTCCTAAAGTTGATTCAGCTGTGGGATCGGGGCACCACCAGTGCAGAGCTTGCTCAGGAATGGCAGCAGGCAGGTGTGGTGCATCGGCATGCACAGTGAGGAGAAGACTTTTGGAGGATGGCCTGGTGTCAAGAAGGGCCGCAAAGAAGCCACTTCTCTACAGGAAAAACATCAGGGACAGACTGATATTCTGCAAAAGGTACAGAGATTGGACTGCGGAGGACTGGGGGAAAGTCATCTTCTCTGATGGATCCCCTTTCCGATCGTTTGGGGCATGCAGAAAATACCTTGTTTGGAGAAGATGCTAACAGTAAAGCATCCTGAGACCACTCAAGTGTGGCGTTGCTTCTCAGCCAAGGGACTCACTCACAATTTCGCCTAAGAACACAGCTATGAATAAAGAATGGTCCAAAAACATCCTCCGAGAGCAACTTCTCCCAGACATCCAAGAACAGTGTGGTGAAGAACAATGCCTTTACCAGCATGATGGAGCACCTTGCCATGAGGCAAAAGTGATAATCAAATGGCTTGGGGAACAAAACTTCTAAATTTTGGGTCCATGGCCAGGAAACTCCCCAGAACTTAATCCCATAGAGAACTTGTGGTGAATCCTCAAGAGACGGGTGAACAAAAAAACCCACCAAATTCCAAGCATTGATTATGCAAGAATGGGCCGCCATCAGTCAGGAGGTGACCCAGAAGTTGATTGACAGCATGCCGGGGGGAATTGCAGAGGTCTTGAAAAAGAAGGGTCAACGCTGCCAATATTGACTCTTTGCATCACCTTCATGTCGTGGTCAATAAAAGCCTTTGACACTTAGGAAATGTTTGTAATGATACTTCAGTATACCAGAGTAACATCTGACAAAAAGATCTAAAAACACTGAAGCCGTACACTTCAGAAAATTAATATTTGTGTCATTCTCAAAACTTTTGGCCAGAGCTGTAGGATCCCTACATGACATCATGCAGGGGACATTTATATTTTTAAATGCTTTATCCATGGGCATTGAACCCCAGTGTCCTTACTTTCATTCTGAACACTTTCTTCCCGCTTTTGATGGCGTTGTCCTCGAAGGAGAATTCGTTTTCCCTAATTATCGCTCTGCTGTCCTTATCGCCAGTGTATGTCACCACATAAAACTCTGGTGCCCACATTTCAAATTCTCGTTCCCAGTTGATGATGGTGGATAACGGCGCGCTCACAAGATACGGACCTTTAGAGTGACCCTAAAAAGACACAAGTCAGGGTGAGAAATTTAAAGCGGAACTACGCTGCACTTGAGCAGCACACACCAAAAACGATATTTAATTAATTTACAACATTCAAAGCAAACTCCCCATCCATTCATGTCTCCATCCATCCATCCAGGTCTCCATCCATCCATCCAGGTCTCCATCCATCCATCCAGGTCTCCATCCATCTATCCAGGTCTCCATCCATCCATCCAGGTCTCTATGCTTTATTTTGCTGAGAAATCACTTATGAAAAACAACCCCCCCCCCCCCTAGCATTTCTAGCCACGGCCATCTTAAGTAAGGGCAGATGAGTTTACTTCCTGGAATCTGCAATCCATATCCCTTAAAGGCGAGTTCCACTCGACCTATCAAAAAATAAGTCAGCAGCTACAAAAACTGTAGCTGCTGACTTTTAAAAAACAGCCACTTACCTGTCCCACGATCCCGTGGTGTGTCCCCCCGCAGCTCGTTTCACCAGCGTACTCCTGTACTCCAGGAGGCCAACATCTTCAGTGTGGGCACCCAGCTGTGATAGCTTGCGTCTTCATAGCTGGGTAACCACTGCGCATGCGCGAGTAGCGCTGCGCTTCGTGAATGGTCCTGTAGTCTTCTGGGACCTGTCACATTTCCCAAAAGACTACAGGGAGGGAGGGAGGACAAAGGTGCCAATCCTTAATGGGGAGCAGTCCTTATAGCGGAACTTGCCTTTTTGGGTGGAGCCCCGCTTTAAGTCTAGGTTCACACCTATGCAGGTTGTGTTTGAGGCGTTTCTGCATTGCGTTTTTTTTTTTTCTTGTTGCTAGGCAGATTTAAAACTCATCAAAAACACATAAAAAAATGTGGCAAAAACGCAATACATGCTTTTCTGCAGCGTTCCCATTGCAGTCTATAGAACCAAAAATGCAGTGTTGTGCAAAAGTCCCCGATATTTTCCAAAAAACACAGCGGGTGAAAACGCGGAGATGTGAACCTGTCCCATAAGAAATCATGTTACATGGACTGCACTGCATTTCTGCAAAACGTGGCAGAAAACGCTTAGGTGTGAACCAGGGGTAAGGTTAGGTTCAAACCTACGCAGGTTGCGTTTGAGCTGTTTCCGCATTGCGTTTTGTTTTGCATTTTTGCACTTGAGTTTGTGCTGTGTTTTTGCCGCATTTTGATTGCATTTTGAGGCTTGAAGGGTCTTTTTTTTTTCATTTTTTAAATTTGTCTTGTTTCTATGCAGATTTAAAATGCAAAACTCATCAAAAAAACATAGCAAAAACACAGCAAAATAAATGCTTTTCTGCAGCCTTTCTATTGAAATCCATAAAACCAAAAAAGCAACTTTCTTGCGTTCAAAAAAGTCCCTGACCCTTTCCAAAAAACGCATCGGGTGAAAACGTAGAGATGTGAACCTTTCCCATAGGAAATCATGTTAAATGGACTGTACTGCATTTCTGCAAAATGTGTCAGAAAAAGCTTAGGTGTGGACCTGGGGTAACTGAGAAAATCCCTCCTCCACTCCTACAGACTCCTGAGATGTATGACCTCATTTGCCTAGGCACGAAAACCAGGAAGTAACCAAGAAATGTAAAAAAAAAGGTTAAAATAAGTAAATATAATATACTGTATGTTTCTATCTATTTACTAAGGCTGGCAGCATAAGGATTTAAAATTGTCAAAGTAGATTGAGAGAGCAAAGTTCCACTTTAAAGCGGAGTTCCAGCTGAAAAAAAATAAAATAAAAGTGAGCAGCTACAAAAACTGTAGCGGCTGACTTTTAAAATACCGACACTTACCTGTCCCTCGGTCCGGCGGTGTCCTCATCACGTCTGGTGTCACCGGCCGTCTTCTCTCTCCGGTGCCGGCATCTTCAGTGTGGGCACCCGGCTGTGAGAGTTTGCGGGTCGCTACTGTGCATGCGTGAGAAGCGATGCGCTTTGTGAATGGCCCCGTAGTCTTCAGAGACCTGTCACGTGTCCCAGAAGACTACATGGAGAGAGGGGGGAACAACTTTCGATTGCCTAGGCCAGGGGTAGGCAACCTGCGGCTCTCCAGCTGTTGCAGGACTACAAGTTCCATCATGCCTCTGCAAGTCATAGCTGTAACTGTCAGTTTTGTAATGTAGCAATGCCTCATGGGAAATGAAGTTCCACAACAGCTAGAACGCCGCAGGTTGCCTACCCCTGGCCTAGGCGATCGCAGCGGAACTGGGGGCGGGTACCTGTAGCTGCTGACTTTTAAAACACAGCCACTTACTTGTCCCTTGGTCCTCACCACCACTGGTTTCACTGGCTGTCTTCTCTCCCTGGAGCCGGCATCTTTAGTGAGGGCACCCGGCTGTGACAGCTTCACAGCCGGGTGCCCACTGCGCATGCGCAAAAAGCACTGCACTTTGTGAATGGCCCCATAGTCTTCTGGGACCTGTCACGTGTCCTCAAAGACTACGGGGAGCGAAGGGGTGGGCGAGGGAAGGCAACTTCCGCTTAGGTCAGGGGTAGGACTATCAAGGTCCATCATGCCTCTGCAAGTCATAGCTGTAACTGGCAGTTTTGTAATCTTTGCAATGCCTCATGGGAAATGTAGTTCCACAACAGCTAGAGAGCCGCAGGTTGCCTACCCCTGGCCTAGGTGATCACAGTGGAAGTGCGAGCGGGTACCTGTCAAATTCGGGTCCCCTCTTCCCAAAAGGTGCCAATCCTTAATGGGGAGCGAAGGACAAAGGCTTAAAACAGAACTTCCCCTTTTGGGTGGAGCTCCGCTTTAAGCTATTGATTGTATACACTTTTTTTTAACAGAAAAGAAGAGCGCAGAAAACATGAAGATTAGATTAGGGCTCCACCTGCTGGCTGCATATGAAAACACAAAATAATAACATGCAATGTTTTTGTTGTGTCCAGAAAAAAAAAAGAAACAATGTATGAAACCACCAAGTATGACATTTATGATAACATTTGGGTAAGTAAAATATAAAATGAATGAAAGCGTAATTTCCTATGCTTCCACGGCTCAGCAATGCGCTCTGTGCAGCTATACTACAATATTCATGCCATAGAATGTCCCCGAAGTAACCCGTCCCGGCATTGAAGGTTTTAGGAAGCGCCATCTGGCGTAGTTCTATATACCTCTGTCATAAATAACAGAGCACGCATCTGCTGTATGCGGAATGGTCGCCCTTGGGAAGGACTGAATTATCCTGTCTACCCTACCATCTATCAGCAGCCATCATCAAAGTTTGAGAACGTTCCCGTCTGGAGGCCTGCAAAGTGCCGGGTGTGACAGAGAGCGTCTGACTGCAACAGGGCCCAGAACACGTAGGCTATAAGGGATCTCAAGGGCTTGTGCGATCCACCGGATGCAATCAAAGTGATGCCTGGACCAGTTCAAATACTTGGTGCTGCTACCTCCCAGTGTCAAAATGCGGCTTTATCACCTGTGCGCTGGCAGAGGCAGCTGACTCCTCATTCACACAATCCGTTTAAAGCGGAGTTCCACCTAAAAGGGCCTGGGCAGCCACCACTGGTACTGTGGGCTCAGAAAGCCACTATTGATGCAGTGGTCTTGGACAGCACTGATTTTCACATTGGGCCCTGAGAGCTACTATTGGTTCAATGGGCCTGGATAGCCAACATTAGTGCAGTGGGCACAGACAGCCACCATTTTTGCAGTGGACCTGAACAGCCACCATTGTTGCAGTGGACCTGAACAGTCACCATTGTTGCAGTGGACCTGAACAGCCACCATTGTTGCAGTGGACCTGAACAGCCACCATTGTTGCAGTGGACCTGGACAGCCACCATTGTTGCAGTGGACCTGAACAGCCCCCATTGGTCCAGTGGACCCGAACAGCCCTCATTGGTCCAGTGGACCTGAACAGCCCCCATTGGTCCAGTTGACCTGAACAGTCACTACTGGTCCAGTGGACATGAACAGTCACCATTGGTCCAGTGGACCTAAACAACCACCATTGGTCCAGTGGACCTGAACAGTCACCATTGGTCCAGTGGACCTAAACAACCACCATTGGTCCAGTGGACCTGAACAGTCACCATTGGTCCAGTGGACCTGAACAGTCACCATTGGTCCAGTGGACCTGAACAGTCACCATTGGTCCAGTGCACCTGAACAGCCACCA
>NW_028318852.1:97500-125000 GCF_062004578.1 Staurois parvus | reverse complement strand
AGGGAGGGAGGACACCTTCCATTTTTGATCGCCTAGGCGATCGGACCGGAAGTGGGAGCGAGTACCTGCCAAATTTGGGTACCCGCTCCCCCCCGCCCCCCAAAGGTGCCAATCCTTAATGGGCAGCAGTCCTTAAAGCGAAACTTCCCCTTTTGGGTGGAGCTCTGCTTTAAGTTTGTGAAAGAATGTGAAGCACTCTGTGCAGAACATTTCCTATTTAGTGTGAGCGCTCACGCACACGGGACATTTTAATAACGCCGGTAACATTAGCTGTGCAAAGTCACATAAAAAACGTGAATTTTTCAGCGTTTTAGCATTAGCATTTAGCCGCGTTTGCAGTTTTTTGCCTTTTTTACAAAAAAAAAAATTTTTTTTATGCTCAAAAAATGTCCAAAAACGCCAGTTTGCGGCTTTTTACCACGTTTTTTAGCGTTTTTATAGCTAAAAAATGCCTCTAGAAACCCACTAGTCCTGGTTTTTTTCCAGCCAAAAAAACGTTGATTCCAGTCTGTGTGTGTATGGACACCGAGGATAACATGCTGGGGGGTTTACTGGCTGTAGAAAAAAGCTG
Source organism: Staurois parvus (assembly GCF_062004578.1). Lineage (NCBI taxonomy): Eukaryota > Metazoa > Chordata > Amphibia > Anura > Ranidae > Staurois > Staurois parvus. The sequence continues at coordinate 124,429 of NW_028318852.1, read as the reverse complement.
TCAAAAGCCAAAAACAGCCGCTGTAAAAACGCCCCGTGTGCATGAGGACTAATACTGACTGACTCTATGTGACCGGATCTGTCGGTGAATGACATAAACCCATTTTACGTGGTCACAGATGTTGCAGCATTTCATTGGAGTTTTATTCAGCCAATAGCTGTGCTTTCTGGTTGTAGAAGTGACCCCTCATGTCCTCTTCCCAGGACCGCCCTGCTTTGCATACAGCATTACACATCCTGGTACCTGAGAGAATATCAGGACTCGGTGTCCTGTCTTTCAGCGTTTTTGCATTAGCATTTAGCCACAATTAGTGGCGTTTTCCCATGTTTGCATTTTTAGCCTTTTTATTTACCAAAAAAATTTTTTGGGGGGGTCAAAAAAGGTCCAAAAATGCCGGTTTGTGGCGTTTTACTGCGTTTTTCAGTGTTAGAGCGTTTTTATAGCTGAAAAACTCCTCTAGAAACCCAGTAGATTTGGGGGTTTTTTCCAGTCAAAAAATGTTGATTCCAGTCTGTGTGAACAGACACCAAAGATAACATGCTGGGGGGTTACTGGCTATAGAAAAAACGTCAAAAGCCAAAAACAGCCGCTGTAAGAACATCCCGTGTGCGTGAGGACTTATGGTGACCATACACGCTTGATTTTTGTATCGATGTGCGATTCAGGCGAACTCAACTGTATTGCTGGGAGCAGACTTTCCTCACCCACTTTCCTATATTTTACTTCTACTCACACTTTTTTTTTTTGCAAACATCTCCCCGCACTTCCAGGATTGTCACCTAGGTGAGAATGATGTCCCTCTAAAAGCAGGAAGAGACAGTCCACTCCCAAATTATGTAACAAAGAATCAAACAATGGGGAGTGCAGCGCTACAACAAGTCATGAACAGGCTGAACAGATCTTCAGCAAAGAGATAAATGACACAAGTCCAGTGAAGTCTTATCATATGAAGCATATAGTCCAAAAATAGACTTCAATCACTGTGAGTTTGGTCCGGTGTCCTGATGTAGAGGTATAGACAGATTGCCCACTCACCAGAAGCGCAATCTCACTGCGCATATCAAGATCACAAGCATCCGGGGGTCCTGGATAGAGACTGCCTGGTGCTGAAATCCTCTGGTGGTCCCTCGGTGGTGTGTAAGAAGGATACCGGTCTGGTCACAATGTACTTACTCCTCAGGTCTGCACCGATGCCTGAAATACTGGGGCTGAGGTGTGGAGGCTCAGCGCTTTCCAACCCCACTTCTGCATGTAGCACCTAGGCCAGGGTGGAATCACTCTTCTTCCCACGGGATCTGTCAGGGCCCTGGACACATAAAGAAAAGGAGGTGCAAAAAAGCATAGAAGGCCAAACTATGCTTCTATGCTTTTTTTGCACCTCCTTTTCTTTATGTGTCCAGAGCCCTGACAGGGAAGAAGAGTATAAATAATATGAGGTCAAACCTAAACAACACTTTCCGTTGTGTCCAATTAGGCCAACCCTTGCACTACATAGGTGAAGGTAAATCTAAAAGGTAATTGGACAGAAAATTGAATAATGCCTCAGATGTAAATATGTAAAAAAGGATCGGAAAAACCAAACATAAATATTATGTATTCAGCTGAAAGCGAGGCAGCACTAGGGTTGTCCGTCTGAATCCCAACCACAACACTACCTGCATGGAGTTTGCATGCTCTCCCTGTGCTTGCGTGGGTTTCCTTTAGGCACTTTGGTTTCCTCCCACGCTCCAAAAGCGTCTTCCGTAGAGCCTTTGCGCCCTTTTTTTAAAATCTATTTATTCATTTTTTATTATAATAGAACCAACATAAACTCCCATTTTTTTAACAATCAGATTCTAATACAGAATTTGTCATTTTCTGGATCTTCCGCAGAGCCTTTGCACCTTTTTATTTATTTATTTTTATTATAATAGAACCAACATAAACTCCCATTTGTTTTATAATCAGATTCTAAAACAGAATTTGTCATTTCTGGATCTTTCACAGAGCCTTTGCGCCCCTTTTTTAATTTATTTATTAACTTTTTTTTATTATAATAGAACCAACATAAACTCCCATTTTTTTTAATAATCAGATTCTAAAACAGTATTTATTAGTTCCGGGTCTTCCGCAGAGCCTTTGCTCCCTTTTTTTTTATTTATTTATTTATTTATTTATTATAATTGAACCAACATAAACTCCCATTTTTTTATAATCAGATTCTAAAACAGTATTTGTCATTTCCGGGTCTTCCGCAGAGCCAATGCACCTTTTTTTTTTTTTTTTTTTAAATTATAACAGAACCAACAAACAACTCCCATTTTTTAATAATCAGATTGTAAAACAGAATTTGTAATTTCCGGGTCTTCCGCAGAGCCTTTGCGCCCTTTTTCCCCCTTATTTTTATTTATTTTTTTTTATATAATAGAACCAACATAAACTCCCTTTTTTTTATAATCAGATTCTAAAACAGTATTTGTGATTTCCGGGTCTTCCGCAGAGCCTCTGCACCTTTTTTTTTTTTTTTTTTTTTAATTATAACAGAACCAACAAACAACTCCCATTTTTTAATAATCAGATTGTAAAACAGAATTTGTAATTTCCGGGTCTTCCGCAGAGCCTTTGCGCCCTTTTTCCCCCTTATTTTTTTTTTTTTAATATAATAGAACCAACATAAACTCCTATTTTTTAAATAATCAGATTGTAAAACAGAATTTGTAATTTCCGGGTTTTCCGCAGAGCCTTTGCGCCCTTTTTCCCCCTTATTTTTATTTATTTTTTTTTATATAATAGAACCAACATAAACTCCCATTTTTTTATAATCACATTCTAACACAGAATTTGTCATTTTCGTGTCTTCCGCAGAGCCTCTGCACCTTTTTTTTTTTTTTTTTTTTTAATTATAACAGAACCAACAAACAACTCCCATTTTTTAATAATCAGATTGTAAAACAGAATTTGTAATTTCCGGGTCTTCCGCAGAGCCTTTGCGCCCTTTTTCCCCCTTATTTTTTTTTTTTTAATATAATAGAACCAACATAAACTCCTATTTTTTAAATAATCAGATTGTAAAACAGAATTTGTAATTTCCGGGTCTTCCGCAGAGCCTTTGCGCCCTTTTTCCCCCTTATTTTTATTTTTTTAATATAATAGAACCAACATAAACTCCTATTTTTTAAATAATCAGATTGTAAAACAGAATTTGTAATTTCCGGGTTTTCCGCAGAGCCTTTGCGCCCTTTTTCCCCCTTATTTTTATTTTTTTTTTTTTATATAATAGAACCAACATAAACTCCCATTTTTTTATAATCACATTCTAACACAGAATTTGTCATTTTCGTGTCTTCCGCAGACCGCATGGATCCCTCATAGGCTGTTCATTACAGTCCCCGATTTTAATCAGGTGTTTAACATGATTACATTACAATGTTTGACACAATTGTGGGGTTTTTTTGTTCCTGTCACTCGCGCTCGTAGTAGTCACAACATTAATTTTCAGGAACGTTGCCATGGTGACAAGCGCAGATGTAAAATCCCAAAGCAATTTCAATGAACGCAAGGCCAAAATAATCCGGTGCTTGCATTATTATTTCTTCCTGCGACGATCCAAAAAAAAAAAAAGTTTAAATATTTATTTCACCCCAAATATAAATATTATATTAAGGCAAAAATCGAGGTACTGCAGCAACTGCAAGTTTTTTTTTTATTAAATTGAAATCTGCTGGGAAACGTTTAAAGCGGCTGTAAACCTCAGACATGAAATATGAACAAAGCACATCACACTATAGTGTGTACCTGTCTCAGTCCAGAGCACTGAGTGTCATTTCTGTCTGCTGCCTCCTTCCTCTGCTATCAGCATGAATCACTTCTGACAAGTTTTCCTGACACCAAGAGAAGAAAGGGGACAGGGGAGCTCCAGCACACAGCCTGTGATTGACAGCCTCCGCTCTGTTCCTGTGTGCTGTGTGAAGGGGGGGGTGTCCCTTCCCTCCAATCAACTTTCAGCTCTCCTCACTAAGCTCTGCAGAGTATAATTTCAGCTCCCTGCCCCCTACTTTCTGAAATCTCAGACAAGCTGTATTAATGCTGGGCTTTGAACAGATGTAGAGGAGAGGTCTGCAGAGAAATACAGTGGGTAGAGAAAAGAATCCCCCCTCCTTTTAAATAAACACATTTTGTTGCTTTGCAGCCTGAAATGAAGACAGACACAGTGTTTGTTTTATACAGCTGTATTTACTAGTAACATCCAAGTGAAAAAATAACATCAACATATCAGAAGTAAAAAAAAAATAAAAAAAATAAAATTACATATTCTCAATGTTGGAAAAAGGATCCCCCCCCCCCCTTATGTCTGTATTTTGTTGAAGCCCCTTTTCCTGCAAGTCCAGCCTTTAGACCGTTGGGATTTGTCTCTACTAACTTTGCACATCTAGACTTTGCGATATTTGGCCGCTCTTCTCTGCAGAACGGCTCAGGTTCAGTGACATTGGATGGTGACATTGGAAGGAGACGTTGGATGATGACATTGGATGGTGACATTGGATGGTGACGTTGGAAGGTGACATTGGAAGGTGACGTTGGAAGGTGACGTTGGATGGTGACGTTGGAAGGTGAAGTTGGAAGGTGACATTGGAAGGTGACGTTGGATGGTGACGTTGGAAGGTGACAATGGAAGGGGACGTTGGATGGGGACGTTGGATGGGGACATTGGATGGGGACGTTGGAAGGTGACGTGGATGGTGACATTGGATGGTGACATTAGAATGTGACATTGGAAGGTGACGTTGGACGATGGCGTTGGAAGGTGACGTTGGATGGAGACGTTGGAAGGTGACGTTGGATGGTGACATTGGATGGTGATATTGGAAGGTGACGTTAGAAGGTGACGTTGGATGGTGACATTGTAAGGTGACGTTGGACAGTAGCATTGGATAGTGACGTTGGAAGGTGACATTGGATGGTGACGTTGGATGGTGACGTTGGATGGTGACGTTGGAAGGTGACGTTGGATGGTGACGTTGGAAGGTGACGTTGGATAGGGACGTTGGATGGTGACGTTGGATGGTGACATTGGAAGGTGACGTTGGAAGGTGACATTGGATGGGGAGATTGGATGGGGACGGTGGAAGGTGACATTGGATGGGGACGTTGGATGGTGACGTTGGATGGTGACGTTGGATGGTGACGTTGGAAGGTGACGTTGGAAGGTGACATTGGATGGGGAGATTGGATGGGGACGGTGGAAGGTGACATTGGATGGGGACAGTTTGTGGACGGCAGTCTTCACGTTATTTCAATGGGGTTGAGGTTTGCTCTCTGACTAGGCCATGCAAGGACATCCCCCTTCTTCTCCTCTAACCACTGGGGGGGGGTTCATTGTCGCTGGGCTTTGGCTCATTGTTATATTGGAAGGTGAACCTTCTTCCCATTGACCACTTTCAGGCCAAGGGCAGCAGATTTTCCTCCAGAATGTAAAGGGATTTTGCCCAGTCCAACTTCTTTCTATCCTGACAAGGGCTCCAGTCCCTGCTGCAGAGAAACCCCTCATAACAGGATATTACCCCCATAACAGGATATTACCCCCCCCCATAACAGGATATTACCTCCCCATAACACGATATTCCCCCTTCCATGTTGTACTGTAGGAATGGTGGGATTTGGATGGTGAGCTGGATTGGATTTCCTCCAGACATATTATTTAGTGTTGAGGCCAAGTCCTTCCATTTTCGTCTGCTCTGACCAGAACCCCTTTCTCTGTGTGGCCTCAGAACATTCCTCCTGGCTCTTTCATCCAGTTTGGAGTGATGTCCTGATCCTGGAAGGGTCTGTGTTGTACCAAATACCTCCCACTTCTTCATCATAGACTTCACTCTGCTTCTAGACATTGATAAAGCCTTGGACATTTGTTTTGTATCAGTCCCCTGACTTTTGCCTGTCCACAACTTTATCCCGGAGATCCCGGTGACAGTGCCTGGCCACCCAGAGCTGATTATTTTCTTTGGTTACACTACCAGGGACTGAAATGCTCCAGGAAAGCTCTTTTCATGCTGAACTAATCAAAATGACCCCAGCTGATCACAAGTGAAAATCAAATAAGTGTTCCATTGAGAAGGTGATTAGCTACACCTGACTGAGTCATTTTTAGGAGGGGGGGGGGATCCTTTTTCCAACTCAGTGATTCCGTTTTTGATTTTTTTTTTCTCACATGTTGGTGTTCTATCCTTCACTTGGATGTTATGAGTTTCACTGAGTAAATACAGCTGGATAAAACAAGAACTGTGTCTGTCTTCATTTCAGGCTGCAAAGCCACAAAACATGATTCTTTTAAAGTGGGGGGGGTTCTTTTCTGTACCCGCTGTAGGTACAACTTATGTAGGATTTGTTGTTTTATCTCACCGATCTCACAACCACTAAGTATTAGTTGTGGGTGGACTGACCCTTTAAAATCTAAGTGCAGCCAAAAAAAAAACTGAAAGGGGCAGAAGGGACAAAACGTACATTCAGTGTTCCCTGTGCTGATCCCCTTGCTGTTAGTAGTCACCTTTCTTTGCCCCCGGTGCAGCGGTGGTTAATGCACTCGCCCTTTCTGTCCAGCTCCGCCATTCATAGAAACCATTGTAAACTTCTATGAATGGAACAGGAACCATGAATGTAGGGGGCGGAGCTTTGAATCATGAATTAGTGGAACACGATCTAACAATGGAGCACAGATGGACGACTGATAGCTCTGCCCCTCCATTCACAGATCCTGGTCCATTCATAACATCTGTAGTATGGCTTCTATGAATGACAGAGCTGGTCAGAAAGGACGGGCACAGTCAGGCACTGTAGATGAAACAGCCCTTTAGTTGTATTACCCCCCCCCCCCAGAAGATTCCAGTGTTGGGGGTGGGGTCAAGATGGAGAATGAGTACTACTAACAGCAGAATAATCAGCACAAGGGACACATCCTACTGAATGTAAGCTGTCCCTTGTGCTGATTTTTCTGTCTGAGGCTTTAAAGTAAACACACAACAAAACCCAGCCTATTAGGCCACTTACAGTTGTGACCAAAATTATTCAACCCCCACTGAAATTGAGTGTTTTGGCCAGTTTGACATTGCTTTTGATCATTCAGTCATCTTGCTTACATTTACATTAAAGAGGCACTTGTAGGTCAGACAAATATAACATAACAGTTATAATGAAATAACCACAAATGTCTTTTCTGTGCTCACAGCATTATCAGTTTTATTCAACCCCCAAGTGACATTCAATCTTAGTACTTAGTACAGCATCCTTTTACAGTTATAACAGCTTTTAAACGTGAAGCATAGCTTGACACAAGTGTCTTGCAGCGATCTACGGGTATCTTCGCCCATTCTTCATGGGCAAAGGCCTCCAGTTCAGTCACATTCTTAGGCTTGCGCACTGCAACTGCTTTCTTTAAGTCCCACCAGAGGTTCTCAATCGGATTTAAGTCTGGTGACTGCGATGGCCACTCCAAAATGTTCCAGCCTTTCCTCTGCAACCATGCTCTAGTGGACTTGGAGGTATGCTTGGGATCATTGTCCTGTTGAAAGGTCCAACGTCTCCCAAGCCTCAGGTGTGTGACGGACTGCATCACGTTTCCATCCAATATCTCCTGGTACTGAAGAGAATTCATGGTACCTTGCACACGCTGAAGCTTCCCTGTACCTGCAGAAGCAAAACAGCCCCAAAGCATGATTGACCCTCCACCATGCTTCACAGTAGGCAAGGTGTTCTTTTCATCATAGGCCTTGTTCTTCCTCCTCCAAACATAGCGTTGATCCATGGGCCCAAACAGTTCTAATTTTGTTTCATCAGTCCACAGAACACTATCCCACAACTTTTGTGGTTTGTCCACATGGCTTTTGGCATACTGCAGTCGACTCTTCTTATTCTTTGGAGACAGCAAGGGGGTACGCCTGGGAGTTCTGGCACGGAGGCCTTCATTACGCAGTGTGCGTCTTATTGTCTGGGCTGAAACTTCTGTACCCACATCTGACAAATCTTTTCTCAGTTCCTCAGCAGTCACACGGGGACTTCTCTCCACTCTACGCTTCAGGTAGCGCACAGCAGTCGAAGTCAGCATCTTCTTTCTGCCACGACCAGGTAGCGTTTCAACAGTGCCCTTTGCCTTGAATTTGCGAATGATGCTTCCTAAGGTGTCTCTTGGTATGTTTAACATCTTTGCAATCTTCTTATAGCCATTGCCCTTCCTGTGAAGAGAAATCACCTCTTCTCTTGTCTTCCTGGACCATTCTCTTGCCTTCACCATGTTTGTAACCACACCAGTAAATGTCTAGAAGGAGCTGAGTATCACAGTCATTTTAAAGCTGCCTAATTGGTGCTTATTATGCTTGATTGCTGCTCGGTGACATCCACAGGTGTTTTCAATACCTGATGGAAAGCACCTGTATGAACCTCTGTTCTTCAGAGTGGTAGTCTTTAAGGGGTTGAATAATTGTGGCAATGAAGAAACCACATAAGAACCATTTACTACTGTATTACATAAACAATTGATGTCATTTTAGTTGCATTTGGGTAGTTACAACGTCCTTGTAGGATTTGATTCTGAATACAATTCCAAATGTACACTATAGTCCCTAAACCCCTTTACAGCATTGGGGGTTGAATAATTTTGGTCACAACTGTACCTACTGACATGAGTCGCGGAATGCTGACATGGTGGATGCATGATCATTTCTACAGTGTCCTTTACAAACGGCACTGCAGAAATCACCCTTGGGTGGCCGCTGCGCCTGTTAAAGTGATACGAAACCCTGGACCTTGCATTCACTATATCCGCTCTCCCCGGACCCCGCATTCACTATATCCGCTCTCCCCGGACCCCGCATTCACTATATCCGCTCTCCCCGGACCCCGCATTCACTATATCCGCTCTCCCCGGACCCCGCATTCACTATATCCGCTCTCCCCGGACACCGCATTCACTGTATCCGCTCTCCCCGGACCCCGCATTCACTGTATCCGCTCTCCCCGGACCCCGCATTCACTGTATCCGCTCTCCCCGGACCCCGCGTTCACCATATCCGCTCTCCCCGGACCCCGAGTTCACCGTATCCGCTCTCCCCGGACCTCGAGTTTACCGTATCCGCTCTCCCCGGACCCCGAGTTCACCGTATCCGCTCTCCCCGGACCCCGCGTTCACCGTATCCGCTCTCCCAGGACCCCGCGTTCACCGTATCCGCTCTCCCCGGACCCCGCGTTCACCGTATCCGCTCTCCCCGGACCCCGCGTTCACCGTATCCGCTCTCCCCGGACCCCGCGTTCACCGTATCCGCTCTCCCCGGACCTCGAGTTCACCGTATCCGCTCTCCCCGGACCCAGAGTTCACCGTATCCGCTCTCCCCGGACCCCGAGTTCACCGTATCCGCTCTCCCTGGACCCCGCGTTCACCGTATCCGCTCTCCCAGGACCCCGCGTTCACCGTATCCGCTCTCCCCGGACCCCGCGTTCACCGAATCTGCTCTCCCCGGACCCCGAGTTCACCGTATCCGCTCTCCCCGGACCCCGCGTTCACTGTATCCGCTCTCCCCGGACCCCGAGTTCACTGTATCCGCTCTCCCCGGACCCCCCATTCACTGTATCCGCTCTCCCCGGACCCCGAATTCACTGTATCCGCTCTCCCCAGACCCCGCATTCACTATATCCGGTCTCCATCGTACAGTGCCAATCCGAACAGCTCTGTACCGCGGGATCGCTGTAATGAGCTCCTGGGCAGCACAGTGGCTAAATGGTTAGCATATCTCCCTGACAGTACTCGGGCCGTTGGTTCAAATCCCAACCACAGCACCACCTGCCTGGAGTTTGCATGTTCTCCCTGTGACTGCGTGGGTTTCATCTGGGTACCCCAGTTTCCTCCCACACTCCAAAGACATGCTCGGAGGTAATTTGCTCCTCCTGTCTAAATTGTCCCTAGTATGTGTACAGTGGGGATGGAAAGTTTGGGCACCCCAGCTAAAAATGTGTATTAATGTGCATAAAGAAGTCAAGGAAAGATGGAAAAATCTCCAAAAGGCATCAAATTACGGATTAGACATTCTTATAATATGTCAACAAAAGTTAGATTTTATTTCCATCATTTACACTTTCAAAATACCAGAAAACAAAAAAATGGCGTCTGCAAAAGTTTGGGCCCCCTGCAGAGTTAATATCTTGTACTGCCCCCTTTGGCAAGTATCACAGCTTGTAAACACTTTTTGTAGCCAGCCAAGAGTCTTTCAATTCCTGTTTGAGGTATCTTTGCCCATTCTTCCTTACAAAAGTCTTCCAGTTCTTTGAGATTTCTGGGCTGTCTGTCACGCACGGCTCTTTTAAGGTCTATCCATAGATTTTCAATTATGTTGAGGTCAGGAGATTGTGAAGGCCATGGCAAAACCTTCAGTTTACGCCTCTTGATGTAATCCCCCGTGGATTTCGAGGTGTGTTTAGGATCATTATCCATTTGTAGAAGCCATCCTCTCTTTAACTTCAGCTTTTTCACAGATGGCATCAAGTTACCATCCAAAATGTGCTGAAATTTTATTGAATCCATTTTTCCTTCTACACGTGAGATGTTCCCTGTGCCACTGGCTGCAACACAACCCCAAAGCATGATTGATCCAACCCCATGCTTCACAGTTGGACAGAGGTTCTTTTCATTAAATTCTGTGCCCCTTCTTCTCCAAACGTACCTTTGCTCATTCCGGCCAAAAAGTTCAATTTTAACCTCATCGGTCCACAGAACTTGTTTCCAAAATGCATCAGGCTTGTCTATATGTTCATTTGCAAAGTTCAAACGATGATTTTTGTGGTGAGGACGTAGAAGAGGTTTTCTTCTGATGACTCTTCCATGAAGACCATATTTGTACAAGTATCTCTTTATAGTGGAATAGTGACCACAACTCCAGTGTCTGCCAGATCTTTCTGGAGGGATCGTGCAGTCAAACGTGGGTTTTGAATTGTTTTTCTCACAATCCTGCGAGCTGTTCTGTCTGATATTTTTCTTGGTCTTCCAGATCTTGCTTTAACTTCCACTGTTCCTGATGACTGCCATTTCTTAATTACATTCCAAACAGAGGATATTGACATCTGAAAACGCTTTGCTATCTTCTTATAGCCTTCTCCAGCTTTGTGAGCGTCAACTATTTTCAGTTTCAGTTTTCTAAACAACTGCTTAGAAGAACCCATGGTGCTGATTGTTGGGGCAAGGTCAGATGAGTCTGGGCATTTAAAACCTTTGAGATTGACATCACCTGGTCTTCCCAGATGATGATTGAGAACAATCCATGACACTGGCAGGTCTCAGCTTGGCAAAGGGGGCAGTGCATGCTATAAATTCTGCAGGGTGCCCAAACTTTTGCAGACGCCATTTTTTTGTTTTCTGTTATTTTGAAAGTGTAAATGATGGAAATAAAATCTAACTTTTGTTGACATATTATAAGAATGTCTAATCTGTAATTTGATGCTTTTTGGAGATTTTTCCATCTTTCCTTGGCTTCTTTATGCACATTAATACAAATTTTTAGCTGGGGAGCCCAAACTTTCGATCCCCACTGTATGTATGAATGAGTTAGGGACCGTTGACTGTACACCCCTCGGGGGCGGAGACTGTATGTGAATGTACAATATATATGTAAAGTGCTGCGTACATTGATGGCGCTATATAAGTACCTGAAATAAATAAATACCGCAGATGTCGCGTTTACATTTGTGAGCCCTCCTCTCCTGAATACAGAGGAAGAAAAGGAGAGATGAACTCATAAATAAATGAACCATTAGTTCCAAATTCACAGCACAGATCTGCGGAGGCAGCAGATTCAAGAACCTTTTTTTTTAACCCTTTCACCCCCTCCTTTCCTATGCATTTGATCCCCATGCGGTCTCCTTAGCATTGTAACCCTTCACCTTCCTTATTCTGCACATTAGACCCTTTAGCTCCTTCATCCTGCTGTGTGTCCTGTATATTAACCCCTCGCCTACCGGGCACATCTACCCCCTTCCTGCCTACAGGACACTTATACCCCCTTCCTGCCTACCGGACACTGTCACCCCCTTCCTGCCTACAGGGCACTTCTACCCCCTTCCTGCCTACCGGGCACTTCTACCCCCTTCCTGCCTACAGGGCACTTCTACCCCCTTCCTGCCTACCGGGCACTTCTACCCCCTTCCTGCCTACCGGGCACTTCTACCCCCTTCCTGCCTACCGGGCACTTCTACCCCCTTCCTGCCTACAGGACACTTCTACCCCCTTCCTGCCTACAGGACACTTCTACCCCCTTCCTGCCTACAGGACACTGTCACCCCCTTCCTGCCTACAGGGCACTTCTACCCCCTTCCTGCCTACCGGGCACTTCTACCCTCTTCCTGCCTACCGGGCACTTCTACCCCCTTCCTGCCTACCGGGCACTTCTACCCCCTTCCTGCCTACCGGGCATTTCTACCCCCTTCCTGCCTACCGGGCACTTCTACCCCCTTCCTGCCTACAGGCACTTCTACCCCCTTCCTGCCTACCGGGCACTTCTACCCCCTTCCTGCCTACCGGGCACTTCTACCCCCTTCCTGCCTACCGGGCACTTCTACCCCCTTCCTGCCTACAGGACACTTCTACCCCCTTCCTGCCTACAGGGCACTTCTACCCCCTTCCTGCCTACCGGGCACTTCTACCCCCTTCCTGCCTACCGGGCACTTCTACCCCCTTCCTGCCTACAGGACACTGTCACCCCCTTCCTGCCTACAGGGCACTTCTACCCCCTTCCTGCCTACCGGGCACTTCTACCCTCTTCCTGCCTACCGGGCACTTCTACCCCCTTCCTGCCTACCGGGCACTTCTACCCCCTTCCTGCCTACCGGGCATTTCTACCCCCTTCCTGCCTACCGGGCACTTCTACCCCCTTCCTGCCTACAGGACACTTCTACCCCCTTCCCGCCCACCGGGCGCTTCTACCCCCTTCCCGCCTACAGGACACTTCTACCCCCTTCCTGCCTACAGGACACTTCTACCCCCTTCCTGCCCACCGGGCACTTCTACCCCCTTCCTGCCTACAGGGCACTTCTACCCCCTTCCTGCCTACAGGGCACTTCTGCCCCCTTCCTGCCCAGGCCAATTTCCAGCTTTCAGCGCTGTCACACTTTGAATGACAATTGCGCGGTCATGCAACACTGTACCCATATGAAATTTTTATCATTTTTTTGAGACAGATAGAGCTTTCTTTTGGTGGTATTTAATCACCTCAGAGTTTTTTATTTTTTCTTAAACCAAAAACCATTGAAAATTCTGGAAAAAAAAAAAGGTTTTTCTTAGTATTTGTTATACAATTTTGTAAATAAGTGATTTTTCTCCTTCACTGATGTGCGCTAATGAGGCTGCAGTGATGGGCACTGATAGGCTGCACTGATGGACACTGATAGGTGGCACTGATAGGTTGCACTGATGGGCATTGACAGGCATCACTGATACATGACACTGATAGGCGGCACTGATAGGCGGCACTGACTGGCAGTGATAGTCGGCACTGACTGGCACTGATAGGGGGCACTGATTGGCATTGATGGGTGACACTGAAAGGCAGCTCAGATTGGCACTGATATGTGGCATTGATGTGCACTGGTATGCACTGATATGTGGCATTGATGTGGCACTGATGGGCACTACCACGTGGCACTGATGGGCACTGACAGGTGGCACTTCTGGGGCCACACTGATCATCAGGGCACACTACTCATCATCGCCCTGATGATCAGTGTACATGTCCCCTCCGAGGAATGCCAATTACTGGCTCTCCTCTCCTCTGTCAGCGGGACAGCTCGAGAGGAGAGAAATGCCGATCACCGGCATTTCCGTGTTTACATGTGATCAGCTGTGATTGGACACAGCTGATCACATGACCGAGCCGACATCTTCGGCTCTTTCCGTGATCTGCTGTGTCCGAGGGACACAGCGCACCGGCGATCGCCGCGCTGCGCGCTCCCTGAGCCGTGCTTGTGCAGTGAGAATGGGAGGACGTCATATGACGTCCTATCAGAACGAGAGAACCACCTTGCGCCTGTCATTGTACTATAGGGCGGGCGGTTAAAGGATAAGTTTACCTTTCCACAAAAAATAATAAATGCATATTTTTTGCAGGTAAAAAAAAATAAAAAAAGTGCATTTATTTTTTGTGTTTAGAGCCTGTAAAGCATTGCACCAGCGATCAGCAGATCACGGATGCCAAGCAGGTCTCATGTATACATTCAATGTATCTGCATGCTCATACATCCCGTACAGGCAAGCCGATACTTACGGTGGGAATACACGATAATCGATCGATCGGTCATCCAATGACCGAGAGGCGTTCGTTCGCTGGTCGAAATCGTGGCCCACATTAACCAATCTAAAAAAAAAGTTTGTCAGGCAATACGTAGTGTTGACGTCTTCCGTACAAGTGGAAGTGACGTGGTGTGCGTGCAACCTTGTAGTCACACCCTTCCGTGCAAAACAAGCATTCCACACCCTTCCGGCAAGAACGAGCGTTCCACGCCCTGCCATGCAAAACAAGCATTCCACACCCTCCCGGCAAGAACGAGCGTTCCACGCCCTGCCGTGCAAAACAAGCATTCCACACCCTCCCGGCAAGAACGAGCGTTCCACGCCCTTCCGTGCAAAACAAGCATTCCACGCCCTTCCGTGCAAAACAAGCATTCCACACCCTTCCGGCAAGAACGAACGTTCCACGCCCTTCCGTGCAAAACAAGCATTCCACACCCTTCCGGCAAGAACGAGCGTTCCACGCCCTGCCGTGCAAAACAAGCATTCCACACCCTTCCGGCAAGAACGAACGTTTCACGCCCTTCCGTGCAAAACAAGCATTCCACACCCTTCCGGCAAGAACGAGCGTTCCACGCCCATACGTGCAAAACAAGCATTCCACACCCTTCCGGCAAGAACGAACGTTTCACGCCCTTCCGTGCAAAACAAGCATTCCACACCCTTCCGGCAAGAACGAACGTTCCACGCCCATCCGTGCAAAACAAGCATTCCACACCCTTCCGGCAAGAACGAGCGTTCCACGCCCTGCCGTGCAAAACGAGCGTTCCAAGCCCTGCCGTGCAAAACAAGCATTCCACACCCTTCCGGCAAGAACGAACGTTCCACGCCCTTCCGTGCAAAACAAGCATTCCACACCCTTCCGGCAAGAACGAACGTTCCATGCCCTTCCGTGCAAAACAAGCATTCCACACCCCTCCGGCAAGAACGAACGTTCCACGCCCTGCCGTGCAAAACAAGCATTCCACACCCTTCCGGCAAGAACGAACGTTCCATGCCCTTCCGTGCAAAACAAGCATTCCACACCCTTCCGGCAAGAACGAACGTTCCACGCCCTGCCGTGCAAAACAAGCATTCCACACCCTTCCGGCAAGAACGAACGTTCCACGCCCTGCCGTGCAAAACGAGCGTTCCAAGCCCTGCCGTGCAAAACAAGCATTCCACACCCTTCCGGCAAGAACGAACGTTCCACGCCCTTCCGTGCAAAACAAGCATTCCACACCCTTCCGGCAAGAACGAACGTTCCATGCCCTTCCGTGCAAAACAAGCATTCCACACCCTTCCGGCAAGAACGAACGTTCCACGCCCTGCCGTGCAAAACAAGCATTCCACACCCTTCCGGCAAGAACGAACGTTCCACGCCCTTCCGTGCAAAACAAGCATTCCACACCCTTCCGGCAAGAACGAACGTTCCATGCCCTTCCGTGCAAAACAAGCATTCCACACCCCTCCGGCAAGAACGAACGTTCCACGCCCTTCCGTGCAAAACAAGCATTCCACACCCTTCCGGCAAGAACGAACGTTCCACGCCCTGCCGTGCAAAACAAGCATTCCACACCCTTCCGGCAAGAACGAACGTTCCATGCCCTTCCGTGCAAAACAAGCATTCCACACCCTTCCGGCAAGAACGAACGTTCCACGCCCTGCCGTGCAAAACAAGCATTCCACACCCTTCCGGCAAGAACGAACGTTCCACGCCCTGCCGTGCAAAACGAGCGTTCCAAGCCCTGCCGTGCAAAACAAGCATTCCACACCCTTCCGGCAAGAACGAGCGTTCCACGCCCTTCCGTGCAAAACAAGCATTCCACACCCTTCCGGCAAGAACGAACGTTCCATGCCCTTCCGTGCAAAACAAGCATTCCACACCCTTCCGGCAAGAACGAACGTTCCACGCCCTGCCGTGCAAAACAAGCATTCCACACCCTTCCGGCAAGAACGAGCGTTCCACGCCCTGCCGTGCAAAACGAGCGTTCCAAGCCCTGCCGTGCAAAACAAGCATTCCACACCCTTCCGGCAAGAACGAACGTTCCACGCCCTTCCGTGCAAAACAAGCATTCCACACCCTTCCGGCAAGAACGAACATTCCACGCCCTTCCGTGAAAAACAAGCATTCCACACCCTTCCGGCAAGAACGAACGTTCCACGCCCTTCCGTGCAAAACAAGCATTCCACACCCTTCCGGCAAGAACGAACGTTCCACGCCCTTCCGTGCAAAACAAGCATTCAACACCCTTCCGGCAAGAACGAACGTTCCACGCCCTTCCGTGCAAAACAAGCATTCCACACCCTTCCGGCAAGAACAAACATTCCACGCCCTTCCGTGCAAAACAAGCATTCCACACCCTTCCGGCAAGAACGAGCGTTCCACGCCCTGCCGTGCAAAACGAGCATTCCACACCCTTCCGGCAAGAACGAGCGTTCCACGCCCTGCCGTGCAAAACGAGCGTTCCACGCCCTTCCGTGCAAAACGAGTGTTCCAAGCCCTTCCGTGCAAAATGAGCGTTCCACGCCCTGCTGCCCAGAACGATCGATATACACGATTACCAGCATGCGTATAATATCGTTTATCACATGAACTATGTACATAAATAGTGATACACAAAATATAATATGCAGAATTCTGGTTTCATGACCTCATTGGGCCGATCTACTTTTAACATTTGGATTTTCCGTTCGTGTTTATGAAGATTCCTTGGACATAAACATCCGGGTTATCTTCTGTTTCCGCTCATGCGTGATAGCGCTTGATAGATTTTTTTCGTACAACCGTCATACCATCGCATAGAAAATCGGTCGTTCGTATGCAAAACGACAAAATGTTTCACTGTTGTTCAACCGGATTTTTTCGTTCACAATATTGTTATGGGTTAAAACATCCCGCTCATCAACGAAGAGAAAATCGTTCGATCAGTGGTTCCGTGAAATTTTTCGTACAATTTTCTTATCGTGTGTACGGGGCATTACTGACAGGAAGAATGAATGAACTACCACGACGCTCTACAGGTGGACTACACTGAGGACTACAAAGCTGACAGCCGCTAAGGCTGTTGGGACTTGTAGTCCATTCATTCGCAGAACATTGTGAATGAATGACGCAGCCGTGTGGTTTTTGAAATCTGATAGGTAGTATGGGGAACTTCTTCCTGTACATTTGTCGCATTGGGGTGGTTGGAACAGGTGGTGGCTGTAGGATCGGGAACACGTTACATGTGTCCACACTAAAAACAAATGAAACATGTAACATGTTATCATAGGTGAATGTATCCTTTAACCCTTTCACCTCTTCCTTCCTCTGTGTATGACCTGTACATTAAAAGTGAAAATCCAGCCAAAGGCCGGCCATACACGGGTCGATTTCCGAACGATTTTTCATTCAAAAATCGAATCTAAGAATAAATCGACCGATTATTGAGCCTTTACAACCACTTTAACCCCCTGGTTCACATCTGTGCAGTCGTGCGGGCCGCGATTTGCGCAGGCACAAGAGCCCATTCTTTTGAACGTAGTCCTTTGCCCCCGGTCATGCAGGGAAGAAGTCCCTGCACTACTTGGGAAATCGCAGCCTGCACGGGAACTGAGGATCCCAGTCCGGTTGCGGTTTCCAGTCCGGGTGGAGTGCCATTAAAATTAATGGCACCTGCCGGCGGGCCCTGCATTCCTCTGTGTGGGTGGTGCGGCTGCAGGTAGGTATGTGGGGAAAGAAACAAGCCACAAGGCGCTAAATAACACAACCAACATTGGGTTACATAGTTAGTCTGGCTGAAAAAAGACAAAAATCCATCCAGTTCAAACATTAAAAAAAAAAAAAAAAGTTATAATCCTACACCCACAATTGATCCAGAGGAAGGCAAAAAAAACCCCAGCAAAGCACGATACAATTTGCTCCTGCAGGGAAAAAAATTCCTGATCCCCCGAGAGGCAATCGGATATTCCCTGGATCAACTTTCCCTATAAATGTTCTATCCAGTTATATTCTGTGTATCCAAGAAAGAATCCAGGACTTTCCTACAGCAATCCACTGAGCTGCCACAACCAACTCTTGGGGGAGTCTATTCCACATTCTCACAGCTCTGACTGTGAAGAAACCTTTCCATGGTTGGAGATTACATTTCTTTTCCTCCAGATGTAAAGAGCACCCATTTGTCCATTGGGTAAAGCAAGACAAAAAGGGTGGTGGGGGGGGGCTGGTCCCACAGCTGCTCCGATTACCATTAGGAGTGTAGTGTGAGATTGATAAAACCAAGAAAAACAGAGCGCTCGTGGTGAAAGCCAGGGTGATGTTACACCACTGACAGTCAATAAGTCCGAATCCAAAACTTTAATAGATCGACAGAACCATAAACTGTGAACAGGACTGACAAAGCACAGATTCCTGTGAAACGCATCATCACAGTGACCGGGATTTGTTTTGGCCAGTGCCACTCCAGCTGAGGGTTTCATGGTGGCTGTCGTTGGCTTCCCTGCCTTTCACTGAGGTCACTTCCGGTGCGCCTTGACGTCACTTCCAGTGTGTGATCTTCGGTGACACCAAAGAGGTCTTCCTTGTTGCTTCTGGTGTGTGGATATACTCCTAATGGTGCGCCGTGACGTCACTTCCAGTGTGTGATCTTCGGTGACACCAAGGAGGTCTTCCTGGTCAATGGATGGAAGAAGGGCAGCAGATGGTAAGGAGTATATCCACAGACCAGAAGCTCGATGTAGTATCTCATAAAAGACCAGGAAGACCTCCTCGGTGTCATTGAAAATCACACACCGGAAGTGACGTCATGGCGCACCAGAAGCGACCTCAGGGAAGCCAGCAACAGCCACCATGAAACCCTCAGCTGGAGTGGGACTGACCAAAACAAATCCCGGACACCACAACGACACACTTCGCACAAACACAGTCCCGTTCACAGTTTATGGTTTTACCGATCTATTAACCCCTTGGCTCCGGCACCTCCCGGCCCTTTAAGGATTTCAGAAGCTGGGAGGTGGGGCAGGGTTTAGAGTCATGTGATCGACGTGACACAACGTCACGGCGGTGACATGATCGGGAAAGGTCTCGATCGAAAGAGGAGATCGGGACCTTTCCGTGAGTACCGGACATGTGTGCTGGCAGCGGGCAGGGCGCGCGCTCTCAGCACACATGTCTTTTTTTTAATAGAACGCAAATGTGCGGCCGCTCTGCGTCTAGGCCCAGACGCCGGGAGGCAGCACATTTGCGTTCGGCCGGCACCAAGAGGATAAAGTATTGGATTCGGACATATTGACTGTCGGGGGTGTAGGTCATTGTACCATCACCCTGGCTTTCCCCACGAACGCTCTGTTTTTCTTAGGTATTTATTTGGGCCCCGCAGCGGTACCGCCCGCACAGATGTGAACCAGGGGTAAAAGTATGAAATGTCCGACAGATCGTCGTTGCAACAACAACTCAAAAAAATGTCTGCTCAGTGCAAACATATTCTAGCCCCCATTTCCTTTTAAATGGGTATTTACGGATTCATCCGGCTTGCAACGAAGAGTAGAGCTAATCAGTTTAAGACGCGGGGAAGGCAGGATGGACGGGGGGGGGGGGGTTATCATTCTGAGCACATATGCAATTCGAGCCGAGATATATTGTAACCGAAATGTTCCATTTGAAATGGGAACATGAAAACCCATTATGATAAGTGCTCGAGCCGCCTGAACCATCAGATGGCTGCTACGTGGACAGCCTTGTGCAGTCACCAGATAGTGATGTCATCCCCGGGAGTCTTGGAAACCTCTTGCAAAGCATCTATGGGTATTAAATGCAAAGACGGGGATATTGTAGCAAAATAAACATGGACGCATTTCAGATTTAAAGTAACTTTGTCGCGGGTTTAAAAAAATAGAAAAGTACGACCTGTACAAGAAAATGTTTTATACTCAGACAGCCAGGTGGGTGACGCCATTTTTCTTTTAAGAAATAATAGGTTATGGGCTGGGTATGGGAGAGTACCACATCCTACGTGACTGCATAAATAATAAAAAAAAATGAAGACAGGGATAAAGGAGAATTCATATACAAGCCCAATTCCTAAAATAGTTGGGACGCTGTGCAAAATCTACATAAAAACAGAATGAGAATCTCATAATCCCATATTTTATTCCAATTATCACCAGGAATGCCGTCCCATTCCTGCCTGATAGAGATTTCTCTAACTGCTCAACAGTCCCGAGTCTTCTTTGTCAGATTTTTAACTCCAAGATGGTCCAAATATGGCGGGTGTCGTTGGCTTCCCTGCCTTTCACTGAGGTCACTTCTGGTGCACCATGACGTCACTTCCAGTGTGACATCTTCAGTGACACTGAGGAGGTCTTCCTGGTCGCTTTTAAAATACTACATCGGGCTTCTGTTGTGTGGATATACTCCTTACCATCCGCAGCCCTTCTTCCATCCATTGAGTTCATTATCAAGACTCTCCACAGCAACAGTCCCAAGTAGTCCTTGTCAGATTTTTCACTTCAAGATACTCCAAATATGGCGGCTGTCGTTGGCTTCCCTGCCTTTCACTGAGGTGACTTCTGGTGACATCATTTCCAGTGTGTGATCTTCAGTGACACCGAGGTCTTCCTGGTTGCTTATAAAATACTACATCGGGCTTCTGATCTGTGGATATACTCCTAACCATCCGCAGCCCTTCTTCCATCCATTGAGTTCACCATCCAGACTCTCTACTGCAACAGTCCTGAGTCATTTTTGTCAGATTTTTCACTTCAAGATGCTCCAAATGTGTTGGCGGTCGTTGGCTTCCCTGCCTTTCACTGAGGTCACTTCTGGTGCGCTGTGACGTCATTTCCAGTGTGTGTTCTTCAGTGACACCGAATATGTCCGAATCTAATACTTAAATAGATCGACAGAACCATAAACTGTGAACAGGACTGACAAAGCACTGATTCCTGTGAAACGCGTCGTCATCATTGTATCATGGTGACCGGGATATGTTTTGGCCAGTCCCACTCTAGCTGAGGGTTTCATGGTGGCTGTCGCTGGCTTCCCTGCCCTTCACTGAGGTCACTTCCGGTGCGCCAGTCTGTGATCTTCAGTGACACTGAGGAGGTCTTCCTGGTCGCTTATAAAATACTACATCGAGCTGCTGGTGTGTGGATATACTCCTTACCATCCGCTACCCTTCTTCCATCCATGTGAATGTACAATATATATATGTAAAAGAACTGCATAAATTGACAGCGCTATACAAGTATTTGTAATGAAAAAAAAACATATCAAATGTTGAACCACTTCTTCGCCAGATTTACCCCCCTTCCTGAACAGGTCATACTTTGCTATACAGCACTGCGTTATTTTAATTGACAATTGCTCGGTCATGCAACTCTGTACATAACTGACATTTTGATCATTTTTTTCCCCTCACAAATAGAGCTTTCTTTTGTAGGCATTTGATCACCTCTGGGTTTTTCATTTTTGTATAATACATAAGGGGGATATGATCTCCATGTATAATACATAAGGGGGGATATGATCTCCATGTATAATACATAAGGGGGATATGATCTCCATGTATAATACATAAGGGGGGATATGATCTCCATGTATAATACATAAGGGGGGATATGATCTCTATGTATAATACATAAGGGGGGATATGATCTCCATGTATAATACATAAGGGGGATATGATCTCCATGTATAATACATAAGGGGGGATATGATCTCCATGTATAATACATAAGGGGGGATATGATCTCCATGTATTGTACATAAGGGGGGATATGATCTCCATGTATAATACATAAGGGGGGGATATGATCTCCATGTATAATACATAAGGAGGGATATGATCTCCACGTATAATACATAAGGGGGGATATGATCACCATGTATAATACATAAGGGGGGGATATGATGTCCATGTATAATACATAAGGGGGATATGATCACCATGTATAATACATAAGGGGGGATATGATCTCCATGTATAATACATAAGGGGGGGATATGATCTCCATGTATAATACATAAGGGGGGATATGATCACCATGTATAATACATAAGGGGGGGATATGATCTCCATGTATAATACATAAGGGGGGATATGATCTCCATGTATAATACATAAGGGGGATATGATCTCCATGTATAATACATAAGGGGGATATGATCTTCATGTATAATACATAAGGGGGGATATGATCTCCATGTATAATACATAAGGGGGGGATATGATCTCCATGTATAATACATAAGGAGGGATATGATCTCCATGTATAATACATAAGGGGGATATGATCTCCATGTATAATACATAAGGGGGGGATATGATCTCCATGTATAATACATAAGGGGGGATATGCTATCCATGTATAATACATAAGGGGGGATATGATCTCCATGTATAATACATAAGGGGGGGATATGATCACCATGTATAATACATAAGGGGGGATATGATCTCCGTGTATAATACATAAGGGGGGGATATGAACTCCATGTATAATACATAAGGGGGGATATGATCTCCATGTATAATACATAAGGGAGGGATATGATCTCCATGTATAATACATAAGGGGGGTATGATCTCCATGTATAATACATAAGGGGGGATATGATCTCCATGTATAATACATAAGGAGGGATATGATCTCCATGTATAATACATAAGGAGGGATATGATCTCCATGTATAATACATAAGGGGGATATGATCGCCATGTATAATACATAAGGGAGGGATATGATCTCCATGTATAATACATAAGGGGGGATATGATCTCCATGTATAATACATAAGGGGGATATGATCTCCATGTATAATACATAAGGGGGGGGGATATGATCTCCATGTATAATACATAAGGGGGGATATGATCTCCATGTATAATACATAAGGGGGGATATAATCTCCACGTATAATACATAAGGGGGGATATGATCCCCATGTATAATACATAAGGGGGATATGATCTCCATGTATAATACATAAGGGGGGATATGATCTCCATGTATTGTACATAAGGGGGGATATGATCTCCATGTATAATACATAAGGGGGGATATGATCACCATGTATAATACATAAGGGGGGATATGATCTCCATGTATAATACCTAAGGGGGATATGATCTCCATGTATAATACATAAGGGGGGATATGATCTCCATGAATAATACATAAGGGGGGATATGATCACCATGTATAATACATAAGGGGGGGTATGATCTCCATGTATAATACATAAGGGGGGATATGATCTCCATGTATAATACATAAGGGGGGATATGATCTCCATGTTTAATACATAAGGGGGATATGATTTCCATGTATAATACATAAGGGGGGATATGATCTCCATGTATAATACATAAGGGGGGATCTGATCTCCATGTATAATACATAAGGGGGGATATGATCTCCATGTTTAATACATAAGGGGGGGATATGATCTCCATGTATAATACATAAGGGGGATATGATCTCCATGTATAATACATAAGGGGGGGATATGATTTCCATGTATAATACATAAGGGGGGATATGATCTCCATGTATAATACATAAGGGGGGATCTGATCTCCATGTATAATACATAAGGGGGGATATGATCTCCATGTATAATACATAAGGGGGGATATGATCACCATGTATAATACATAAGGGGGGATATGATCTCCATGTATAATACATAAGGGGGGGATATGATCTCCATGTATAATACATAAGGGGGATATGATCTCCATGTATAATACATAAGGGGGGATATGAGCTCCATGTATAATACATAAGGGGGATATGATCTCCATGTATAATACATAAGGGGGATATGATCTCCATGTATAATACATAAGGGGGGGGGATATGATCTCCATGTATAATACATAAGGGGGGATATGATCTCCATGTATAATACATAAGGGGGGGGTATAATCTCCATGTATAATACATAAGGGGGGATATGATCCCCATGTATAATACATAAGGGGGATATGATCTCCATGTATAATACATAAGGGGGGGATATGATCTCCATGTATAATACATAAGGGGGGATATGATCTCCATGTATAATACATAAGGGGGGATATGCTATCCATGTATAATACATAAGGGGGGGTATGATCTCCATGTATAATACATAAGGGGGGGATATGATCACCATGTATAATACATAAGGGGGGATATGATCCCCGTGTATAATACATAAGGGGGGATATGATCACCATGTATAATACATAAGGGGGGATATGAGCTCCATGTATAATACATAAGGGGGATATGATCTCCATGTATAATACATAAGGGGGGGATATGATCCCCATGTATAATACATAAGGGGGGATATGATCTCCATGTATAATACATAAGGGGGATATGATCTCCATGTATAATACATAAGGGGGATATGATCTCCATGTATAATACATAAGGGGGGATATGATCACCATGTATAATACATAAGGGGGGATATGATCTCCATGTATAATACATAAGGGGGGGATATGATCTCCATGTATAATACATAAGGGGGGATATGATCTCCATGTATAATACATAAGGGGGGATATGATCTCCATGTATAATACATAAGGGGGGATATGATCACCATGTATAATACATAAGGGGGGATATGATCTCCATGTATAATACATAAGGGGGATATGATCTCCATGTATAATACATAAGGGGGGATATGATCTCCATGTATAATACATAAGGGGGATATGATCTCCATGTATAATACATAAGGGGGGATATGATCTCCATGTATAATACATAAGGGGGATATAATCTCCATGTATAATACATAAGGGGGGGGATATGATCTCCATGTATAATACATAAGGGGGGATATGATCTCCATGTATACTACATAAGGGGGGATATAATCTCCATGTATAATACATAAGGGGGGATATGATCTCCATGTATAATACATAAGGGGGGATATGATCTCCATGTATAATACATAAGGGGGGATATGATCTCCATGTATAATACATAAGGGGGGGTATGATCCCCATGTATAATACATAAGGGGGATATGATCTCCATGTATAATACATAAGGGGGGGATATGATCTCCATGTATAATACATAAGGGGGGATATGATCTCCATGTATAATACATAAGGGGGGATATGATCTCCATGTATAATACATAAGGGGGATATGATCTCCATGTATAATACATAAGGGGGGATATGATCTCCATGTATAATACATACGGGGGGATATGATCTCCATGTATAATACATAAGGGGGGGATATGATCACCATGTATAATACATAAGGGGGGATATGATCTCCGTGTATAATACATAAGGGGGGGATATGAACTCCATCTATAATACATAAGGGGGGATATGATCACCATGTATAATACATAAGGGGGGATATGATCTCCATGTATAATACATAAGGGGGGATATGATCTCCATGTATAATACATAAGGGGGATATAATCTCCATGTATAATACATAAGGGGGGATATGATCTCCATGTATAATACATAAGGGGGATATGATCTCCATGTATAATACATAAGGGGGGGATATGATCTCCATGTATAATACATAAGGGGGGGTATGATCTCCATGTATAATACATAAGGGGGGATATGATCTCCATGTATAATACATAAGGGGGGGATATGATCTCCATGTATAATACATAAGGGGGGGATATGATCTCCATGTATAATACATAAGGGGGGGGGTATGATCTCCATGTATAATACATAAGGGGGGGGGGGTATGATCTCCATGTATAACACATAAGGGGGGGGGGTATGATCTCCATGTATAATACATAAGGGGGGATATGATCTCCATGTATAAATACATCAGTGGTTCATATAGTGAACTCGGTGTAGTTATTCCCCCTGAGGTCATCACAGAGCACAAGGGAAAAGAAATGTAATCTCCAAACACGGAAAGGTTTCTTCACAGTAAGAGCTGTGAGAATGTGGAATAGACTCCCTCCAGAGTTGGTTGTGGCCAGCTCAGTGGATTGCTGTAGGAAAGTCCTGGATTCTTTCTTGGATGCACAGAATATAACTGGATATAACATTTATAGGGAAAGTTGATCCAGGGAATATTCGATTGCCTCTCGGGGGATCAGGAAGGAACTTTTTCCCTGCAGGAGCAAATTGGATCGTACTTTGCTGGTTTTTTTGCCTTCCTCTGGATCAACTGTGGGTGTAGGATTATATATTTTTCTTTAATGGTTGAACTGGATGGACTTTTGTCTTTTTTCAGCCAGACTATGTAACTGCCTCAAGAGGTGAGAAGACACTTATAATTTAATTTACTGTAAAACCAGGATGTAAAAAAAGTGTAAAATGATGGGAATGTACATCCACTGAAATAAAAAAAAGGATTACACCAGATTATATACTTCGCTCCCCCATGGATTTTCCATTGTCAGTTCATTTAATTCTGGTAGGTGATAAATGAGTTTAAAAACGACCAGCGATATTGGGTCAATTAGCAGCGGAGCTTAGAGAAATGAAAATCAATTCTTTTCCTGACTTTTTTTAAACAGGCCCTAACATCTGACATATTTTACTAATTAGGAGAACAGATTTGCTGGTAAAGCTTGGTGTTAAAACAAAGATTGCAGTTCGCAACCAACACGAATCTCTCTTTTAATGGCTTTAGTGAATCTGGCGGTGT
>NW_028318852.1:0-92500 GCF_062004578.1 Staurois parvus | reverse complement strand
CCTGGATTCTTTCTTGGATACACAGAATATAACTGGATATAACATTTATAGGGAAAGGTGATCCAGGGAATATTCGATTGCCTCTCGGGGGATCAGGAAGGAATTTTTTCCCCTGCAGGAGCAAATTGGATCGTGCTTTGCTGGGTTTTTTGCCTTCCTCTGGATCAACTGTGGGTGTAGGATTATAACTTTTTATTTTTAACCACTTCCAGACCGGACACTTTTACCCCCTTCCTGTCCAGGGCAATTTTCAGCTTTTAGCGCTATCACACTTTGAATGACAATTGCGCGGTCATGCAACACTGTACCCAAATGAATTTTTTACCATTTTTTTGAGATAGATAAAGCTTTATTTTGGTGGTATTTATTCACCACTGGGATTTGTATTTTTTTTGCTATGTAAATGAAATGTCCAAAAATTTTGAAAAAAAGTGTTTTTTTTATAAAATTTTGCAAATAAATAATATTTCATCATAAATCTTAGCCAAAATTTATTCCGTTATCTTTTTAGTAAAAAAAAAAAAATCCAAATTAGTTTATAAGCAAAAATTATAATTTTTAAACATTTTTTTTACATTTTTATTTTATTTTTTTATATTATTATTTTTTATTTTTATTTTTTACATACTGTCACCCTAGCAGTACAGTGTCACCATGGTGACACTGTACTACTTGTGAGGGGTGATGAAGATTTTTTTTTTTTTTTTACACTGATTGCTTTTACACCCATATAGGATGTAAAAGCAATCATTTCTCTTTCTCTCTGTGTGCATTCATGCACTCATTGAGAAGAACTGAGTGAGCTGTGATTGGTCACATCCTGTCACATGGTACAAGGCTTTTGTGAATAGCCTTGTACCATGTGACCTCTGTGATCATTCACAGATTTCACACATAGTAAGCAATGATGTCACAAGTGACATCTTGCTTACTACTTTGCATGTGATCACTGATTGGCCAATCAGCGATCACATGATCGGGACCTCGTACAGAGGTCCCGTCCGACGATCGGTGTTTCACTGTGTCCGGAGGACACAGCGGGCACCGGATCGCGGTGCTGCGCGCTCCCAGGGAGCGCGCACAAGCAGGGTGCGGGGAGGCCGTTTATTGACGGCCACCCGACCCTGCAGTGCCACCGTCCGGCCGTTTATATACAACGGCCGGTCGGGAAGTGGTTAATGGTTGAACTGGATGGACTTTTGTCTTCTTTCAGCCAGACTAACTATGTAACTCCCCCATCTGTCCATGTCTCCATGCTTTATTTTACTGAGAAATCACTTTGAACCCCCCCAAGCATTTGTAGCTACGTCTACCTTGAGTAAGGGCAGATGATTCATGTAGCATTTACTTCCTGGAATCCGTCTGCCCTTACCTCAGGCATGCAGACAAGAGGGTGTGCTGAGAAATCCCCTGTTCCCTTGCTGAAGAGTCCTTGGATGTATGACATCATGTTGGCCTAGGCCAGAAACCAGGAAGTAACCAATTAAATGTAAAAAAAAAAAAATTTAAAACAAGTAAATATAATATACTTTCCTATCTATTAACTAATGCTAACAGCAGAAGGATTATAAATAGTGAATTGAGAGAGTGAAGTTCCATTTTAATTCATTTTTAATATTCAAAGCAAAATCCCTGATCCATCCATCCATGGCTCCATGCTTTATTTTGCCAAGACATTGATTAGAACACCCCCTCCCCCCAAATTCAGACTTTGCAGCTGTGGCCATCTTGAGTAAGATCAGATGATTTATGTAGCAATTACTTCCTGGAATCCATCTGCCCTTATCTCAGGCACACAGGCAGGAGGGTGTGCTTAGCTGAAAAGGCCCCTCCTCCCATGAAGACTCCTGGGATGTATGACATCATTTTGGCCTAGGCAATTACTATATCCGCTCTCTCCGGACCCCGCATTCACTATATCCGCTCTCCCCGGACCCCGCATTCACTATATCCGCTCTCCCCGGACCCCGCATTCACTATATCCGCTCTCCCCGGACCCCGCATTCACTATATCCGCTCTCCCCGGACCCCGCATTCACTATATCCGCTCTCCCCGGACCCCGCATTCACTATATCCGCTCTCCCCGGACTCCGCATTCACTATACCCGCTCTCCCCGGACCCCGCATTCACTATATCCACTCTCCCCGGACCCCGCATTCACTATATCCGCTCTCCCCGGATCCTGCATTCACTATATCCGCTCTCCCCGGACCCCGCACTCACTATATCCGCTCTCCCCGGACCCCACATTCACTATATCCGCTCTCCCCGGACCCCGCATTTACTATATCCGCTCTCCCCGGACCCCGCATTCACTATATCCGCTCTCCCCGGACCCCGCATTCACTATATCCGCTCTCCCCGGACCCCGCATTCACTATATCCGCTCTCCCCGGACCCCGCATTCAGTATATCCGCTCTCCCCGGACCCCGCATTCACTATATCCGCTCTCCCCGGACCCTGCATTCACTATATCCGCTCTCCCCGGATCCTACATTCACTATATCCGCTCTCCCCGGACCCCGCATTCACTATATCCGCTCTCCCCGGACCCCGCATTCACTATATCCGCTCTCCCCGGATCCCGCATTCACTATATCCGCTCTCCCCGGACCCCACATTCACTATATCCGCTCTCCCCGGATCCCGCATTCACTATATCCGCTCTCCCCGGACCCCGCATTCACTATATCCGCTCTCCCCGGACCCCACATTCACTATATCCGCTCTCCCCGGACCCCGCATTCACTATTTCCGCTCTCCCCGGACCCCGCATTCACTATATCCGCTCTCCCCGGATCCCGCATTCACTATATCCGCTCTCCCCGGACCCCACATTCACTATATCCGCTCTCCCCGGACCCCGCATTCACTATATCCGCTCTCCCTGGATCCCGCATTCACTATATCCGCTCTCCCCAGACCCCGCATTCACTATATCCGCTCTCCCCGGATCCTGCATTCACTATATCCGCTCTCCCCGGACCCCGCATTCACTATATCCGCTCTCCCCGGATCCCGCATTCACTATATCCGCTCTCCCACAGTACACAGAACATGGAAATGAATTTTTTTTTGTAAATATAAACCGCTAAATCCCTTTTATCATCAGCAGTATATAGCAGTCTTGTGCCTTCTATCAGTGTCCAGCTGAGCACTGGTTAAAGTTTGTAGGAGTAGTTTTCATTTCTCCCTTGACTATCCTATGAGGCTGAAGGGCTCCTGATCCTCTGGACAGCGTCAATTGGCCCTTTGCTGATCACATGCACCCTCCCAAAGAAAAAAAAAAACTGAGCATGTGCAGAGTGACTCCTAGAGCTCCGTAATATCAGCTGATGGATTGGGGATTGTGGAAGAAGGGGAGGATCAGCGAAGACAGGATCAAACAGCCTTTTTACACAATGCAGAGGATTAACCTCTTAGGTTCCACAGTTAGTATAACAAGCATGCTTTACTGCATCTACAGACTGATTGCCGATCCGAACAGCTCTGTACCGCGTGATCGCTGTGATGTGAGGTGCTCCGGGCTCCTCCCTTCTGTCAGGTGCCCCCGCAGCAAGCAGCCTGCTATGGGGGCAGGTCTTACTGTCCAAAGCAAATAATAAGAAGTAGGCATAATGCTGAGGACTGACCCCCCATGTGACCAATCTACCACGACCCCCCAGTCTCCTACCTGTGGTTCATTATCCGATGG
Organism: Staurois parvus; assembly: GCF_062004578.1. Classification (NCBI taxonomy): domain Eukaryota; kingdom Metazoa; phylum Chordata; class Amphibia; order Anura; family Ranidae; genus Staurois; species Staurois parvus. Next base: position 88,803 of record NW_028318852.1, on the reverse strand, counting down.
ATCATCATCCACTCTGGCTTTATCCCATAGCGATAATACTTCTCTTCCATTTTTGCATACTGGGGGTCTTTGTTTTTTCTCTTCTCACTCTTGCTGTCCTCATCTCCTGACCCGTAGTCGAAGGGCGGCGGGTCATCCATGTCGTTCTTTCTTTGGTAATTCCGGAACATGACAGTATGGTAGAGCTCCAGCTGAAACGCCAAACACCCTCAGTAACTACCAAACATTATAAATGTGTAAAGGATCCTGCGGCTACAAAGGGGTATTAGGAGTACGATGGCCAATCAGGTATTAAAGGGGGAATCCATTGTCAGGAAACGCTCCTATATTGACATGTCCACGCATTCCTCCAATACTGATACAACGCATGGCTGTTCCTTTGCAGGTTGCCTTCCATGTGCTTAGCTACCAAGTTCCCTCTCCAGGTTCTCAGTTACTATCCAGCTCGCTGAGCTCCCCGTTCAAAGGCAAGGCATACTGCGCATATTATCAGCGATGTGAGGTCACAGGTTACTTTCTCAGTGATGTCACCAGCTCTTGCTGAGTTATGTTGTCAGCTCTAATAATATGTGATGTTAAAGCTGAACTCCATGAATTCACCCAAAATGTGCTGGGATACTATGAGTGAAGTGCAACTAGGTGCATGCCACCTTGTGGAGTTATCTGACAATTTTATGGAGCTCCGGGACTACAGCTATCGCTACACTCCTGGAGCTCTGACAGAAGAGATGTTACCTTCCAACACACATCTCTGACTGCCCCTCCTCCTCTGCAGCCCATTGACAGGAACCTTTGTATTTTGGAAATGAGATTACACAAAGTGCTCTGTGATTGGGCCGGAGGAGGGGAGGGGCAGGCATTGTAGCTGTGTCAACTCGCTACACTCCTGGAGCTCTGACAGAAGAGACGCTACCTTTCAACACACATCTCTGACTGTCCCTCCCCCTCTGCAGCCCATTCACAGGAACCTTTGTATTTTGGAATTGAGACTACACAAAGTGCTCTGTGATTGGGCAGGAGGAGGGGGGGGGGCAGGCATTGTAGCTGCGTCAACTCGCTACACTCCTGGAGCTCCGACAGAAGAGGTGCTACCTTCCAACACACATCTCTGACTGCCTCTCCCCCTCTGCTGCCTATTCAGAGAAACCTTTGTATTTTGGAAATGACATGACACAAAGTGCTCTGTGATTGGGCAGGAGGAGGGGAGGGGCAGGCATTGTAGCTGCGTCAACTCGCTACACTCCTGGAGCTCTGACAGAAGAGATGCTACCTTCCAACACACATCTATGACTGCGCCTCCCCCTCTGCTGCCCATTCACAGGAACCTTTGTATTTTGGAAATGAGACTACACAAAGTGCTCTGTGATTGGGCAGGAGGAGGGGAGGGGCAGGCATTGTAGCTGTGTCAACTCGCTACACTCCTGGAGCTCTGACAGAAGAGGTGCTACCTTCCAACACACATCTCTGACTGCCTCTCCCACTCTGCTGCCTATTCACAGAAACCTTTGTATTTTGGAAATGAGAAGACACAAAGTGCTCTGTGATTGGGCAGGAGGAAGGGAGGGGCAGGCTGCTGGAACTGAGAACAGAGGTTCTAGCGTCAGGATGCCCAAAGTATAGCGATAGCTATGCTCCCGGTGCTCCCTAAAAATGTAAATAGTAAATTGAAGAGGTAAGTCCACAAGCTGGCATGCACCTTGTTGGATTTAAAGCGATACTAAAAGGTTCATTTTTTTCTTATAAAATAACAAATATGTTATACTTACATGCTGTGTGATGGTTTTGCACAGAGCAGCTGGATCCTCCTCTTCTCAGGTCCCCCGCAGGCTCTCCTGGCTCCACCTTTCTGTCGGGTGCCCCCATAGTATGCAGCTCGCTGTGGGGCACCTGCTGCTCCATGTGTTTATTCACAAACGGAGCTATGGCTTGGCTCCACCTCTTCTCTCTCCTCAATGGCTGACTGGCTGTGATTGACAGCAGCCAATGGTACCCATTTGCTGTCTCAGCCAATGAGGAGGCAGAGACCCGGGACAGCTGAGGCTGTTGTGAATATTGCTGGATCGCGATGAGGCTCAGGTAAGTATTGGGGGGGGGGGGGGCTGGGGGGTACTGCTGCACAGAGAAGGTTTTTTACCTTCACGTATAGAATGTATGATGGTAAAAAAAACCTTCAGCCTTTACAACCCCCTTAAAGTATAACTAAAGGCAAAACATTCTTTTTAGTTTTAGGGTGCAGGAGAATTAGAATTCCTGTCAGTTGTAATATCTCTCTAGGTTCCCCCCCCCGTTAAGAAGATTCACCTCCTCATTTGTCCTGTTAGCATTATGATTGAAAGTGGAAAGTAAAAGAAAGAGATCACACATTTTGGGCTGTACCCAGAAAAGTACTAGTGGGGAAACCTTCCAATGGGGACGCTTGTTCTGATGACCTGGGGGACCCCAAGGAATTCCCAAGGATTTCCTTTCACTTCCTGTTTGGCTATGCCCACATGGAAGAAAAATATATTTGAAATATATTTTAAAAATATTCTTCCCAAATATATTGCCAAATATTTTAAATGCTACAATTGTGGCCATATTCAATATATTTCAAAATATATTTAAATAAATATATATATGTACACTGCATGTTGAAATGCGTTTTTTTTTATAAAATATATGAAAAATATTTTTTAAAATATATTTCAAATATACTGTATCTTTAAAAAAACAAATCTACATTTTTGGTGCGCATTTACAAATTATATGTAAAAATATATGTTAAAATGACTCTTTTATATGTAAAAAAAAAATCTGAAGAATATATTTTAAAAAATATATATTTTTAAAATATATTTTTTTAAAATATATTCTTCAGATTTTTTTTTTACATATAAAAGAGTCATTTTGTCCGCACGGCGTCAAGGCCCAGACGCCCGAGTGGCCACATATTTGCGTGCGCTCGGCATCAAGGGGTTAATATGTTACCAAGCTGAAGATGGGGAACACATTTTACTGCAGGTTGACTTTACAGTAAAAAAATTTAAAAAAAGAGTCTCACCTGTAGTTCTTTCACCCATGAGCAGTGCCAGTAGGAGAGCCCCGCCCACTTGACGAAGAACTCTCTCTCTGGAATCCCTTCCATAGGCTTAGGTGGAGGCATGAGTGGATCAATCGCAGTAAAAGGGGCTGGTGCACACAAAGGCGGTTCTCTCCAAATCCAGTGCAGGATCCGTTGAACTTTGCCCTTTAATGGCGGACACTATGGAAAGGAAAAAAGGGAAAACATATTTTGCAAAGAAAGGAAAGTGAATTTATTTTGCACCCGTCACCAGTTGTGATTTTTGGCTCCCCAACATAGGGATAGCCGGGAGGTGTGCTGTAGATGCCAACAAGGGAAATGGGATTGACGAGGCAGTGGTCACAGGAGTGTGTAAACAACGGCAGCACAGCGGCTAAATGGTTAGCATTTCCGCCTTCCCATTGGCCCCCTCTAAACTCTGAAGGACAGTAAATGGGTCTTTGTTTTAGAAAGATTGGTGACACCCCATGATGTGGGACTCCCAATTCTTCCCAGCACAGTGGCTAAGTGGTTGGCACATCTGCCTAGCAGCTCTAGGGTTGTAGGTTCGAGTTCCAACCACGTCACCACCTGCCTAGAGTTTGCTTGTTCTCCCTGTGCCTGTGTGGGTTTTCTCCGGGTACTCCGGTTTCCTCCTACATTCCAAAGACATGCTGGTAGGTTAATTGGCTCCTGTCTAAATTGGCCCTAGTATGTGTATGCAGTGGTATATTTAGGTTTCGTAACGCCCTAGGCAACACAAAAATCGGCTCCCCCCCAAAGTGAGTCTGACATCGACCAGCATCCCCCCCCCCACCCATGAAGAGAGCCTGACATTGACCAACAACACCCCAGCTCCCACAACCCCCATAAGAGAGAGCTTTCCACAACCACCACTCCCATACACTGGCCACCCCACCATGACGAGAAAGCGAAGACACTCACCTTGAAAGCTCCAGGCATCCCCAGGAACGAGAATCGGGCTCTGCATACACCAGCAAGCAGCCCGCAGACTCTCTCAGTTCCCACCTGTCCCTTCTATCGGGGGGCGGTGCTGCCCTCCTAAAAAATTCTGCCCTAGGAAATTGCCTTGTGGTAAATAAGCCCCTGCGTGTATGTATGAGTGTGAGTTAGGGACCTTAGATTGTACACCCCTTGAGGGTTAGGGACTATGGTCATTGGTTTGAATCCCAACCACGGCACCACCTGCCTGGAGTTTGCATGTTCTCCCTGTGCCTGTGCGTGGGTTACCTCCGGGTACTCCCACACTACAAAGACATGTTGGGAGGTTAATTAGCTCCTGTGTAAATTGGCCCTAGTATGTGTATGTATGAATGTGAGTTAGGGACCTTAGATTGTACGCTCCTCAGGGGTGGGGACTGATGGGAATGTACAATATACAGTGGGGCAAAAAAGTATTTAGTCCCCACCAATTGTGCAAGTTCTCCCACTTACAAAGATGAGAGAGGCCTGTAATTGGCATCATAGGGAGACCTCAACTATGAGAGACAAAATGAGAAAACAAATCCAGACAATCACATTGGCTGATCTGGAAAGAATTTATTTGCAAATTATGGTGGAAAATAAGTATTTGGTCACCTACAAACAAGCAAGATTTCTGGCTCTCACAGACCTGGACCTTCTTCTTTAAGAGGCTCCTCTGTCCTGCACTCATTACCTGTATCAATGGCACCTGTTTGAACTTGTTATCAGTATAAAAGACACCTGTCCACAACCTCAAACAGTCACACTCCAAACTCCACTATGGTGAAGACTAAAGAGCTATCGAAGGACACCAGAAACAAAATTGTAGACCTGCACCAGGCTGGGAAGACTGAATCTGCAATAGGCAAGCAGCTTGGTGTGAACAAATCAACTGTGGGAGCAATAATTAGAAAATGGAAGACATACAAGACCACTGATAATCTCCCTCGATCTGGGGCTCCACGCAAGATCTCACCCCGTGGGGTCAAAATGATCACAAGAACGGTGAGCAAAAATCCCAGGACCACACGGGGGGACCTAGTGAATGACCTGCAGATAGCTGGAACCAACGTAACAAAGGCTACCATCAGTAACACACTACGCCGCCAGGGACTCAGATCCTGCAGTGCCAGACGTGTCCCCCTGCTTAAGCCAGTACATGTCCGGGGCCCGTCTGAAGTTTGCTAGAGAGCATTTGGATGATCCAGAAGAGGATTGGGAGAATGTCATATGGTCAGATGAAACCAAAATAGAACTGTTTGGTAGAAACACAACTCGTCGTGATTGGAGGAGAGAGAATGCTGAGTTGCATCCAAAGAACACCATACCTACTGTGAAGCATGGGGGTGGCAACATCATGCTTTGGGGCTGTTTCTCCGCAAAGGGACCAGGACGACTGATCCATGTACAGGACAGAATGAATGGGGCCATGTATCGTGAGATTTTGAGTGCAAACCTCCTTCCATCAGCAAGGGCATTGAAGATGAAACGTGGCTGGGTCTTCCAACATGACAATGATCCCAAACATACCGCCCGGGCAACAAAGGAGTGGCTTCGTAAGAAGCATTTCAAGGTCCTGGAGTGGCCTAGCCAGTCTCCAGATCTCAACCCCATAGAAAACCTTTGGAGGGAGTTGAAAGTCCGTGTTGCCCAGCGACAGCCCCAAAACATCACTGCTCTAGAGGAGATCTGCATGGAGGATGGGCCAACATACCAGCAACAGTGTGCGCCAACCTTGTGAAGACTTCCAGGAAACGTCTGACCTCTGTCATTGCCAACAAAGGATATAGAACAAAGTATTGACATGAACTTTTCATATTCACCAAATACTTATTTTCCACCATAATTTGCAAATAAATTCTTTCCAGATCAGCCAATGTGATTGTCTGGATTTGTTTTCTCATTTTGTCTCTCATAGTTGAGGTCTCCCTATGATGCCAATTACAGGCCTCTCTCATCTTTGTAAGTGGGAGAACTTGTACAATTGGTGGGGACTAAATACTTTTTTGCCCCACTGTATATGTAAAGCGCTGCGTACATTGATGACGCTATATAAGTACCTGTGATACTGCACCGGGCTGTGATCCAAGGGCCTGAACAAGCAGAGGGCTGTGATAGGAGAACGTGGAGAAGAGCGATCAGGTAGGCACATTCCTTGGTGTCATAGGTCCTTACCGTGCAACGCGGGCATAACCATTCACCGTTTGGTATTTCAGGCAGAGGTGGGTTAAGACAGTGCAAATGGTAGGAGGAGGGGCAAGTGTCACAGCACAAGAGCTCCCCTCCATCTTTACAGACACGACAAAACTCCATATGGTCATCCTCCTCATCCTCTTCTTCAACTCCATCATCTTCATCCTCCTCTTCCTCCTTTGGCTCCCATTGGATGCCTTCTTTTTCCTACAAGACCATTCAAACGTTACAGTATGCTTAACGACGTGCCTAGCAGCTCATTTGTTGGACACATCAAAATCTGCATTTTTTGCTAGAAATGACTATAAACCCCCCAAGAAGTCTATATTTTCTGATAGCAGAGACCCTGCAGAATAAAATGGTGGCAGTTGCAATTTTTTATGTTGCATGATATTTGCACAGACATTTATGTTATCACTTCCACTTTGGCAGCACTCGGGTCGTTGGTTCAAATCCAAACCATGGCACCTCCTGCCTGGAGTTTGCATGTTCTCCCTGAGCCTATGAGGGTTTCCTCCCACACTTCAAAGACATGCTGGTAGGCCAATTGACTCCTGTCTAAATTAGCCTTAGTATGTGAACTGTCACATGTTTTTGTTTTGTGTTTTTACCTCCTTGCTGCAGTGCTGTTCCTGATCCCTTTCACATGTCTTTGTGCTCACCTATGGGTGTCCTCTGCTGTTCTCTGGGTTTTATTTTCTTCCCTTCCTCCACTTCCTGTCCCGCCTCCTTGTTTGCCTGCCTATACAAGACATGCTCAGTCTAGCCCACTTGCCTGAGCAACTGCCTAGTTGTCTGAGTGCCTGTGTATTGCCTTGTATCCTGCATTGACCACTCATGTACTGACTACGTTCTCTGACTGTGCTTGTTTTCCGCCCGTCCTGACCTCGGCTAGTCTATCGGATTTCCGTTTGTCTCCTCCCATTGTACTCTGCTCCTGCGCACGGTCTCCTCATCCTCAGCTTGGCGTAACCAGGGGCCGCAACCTGGTCCCAGCTTGCTGCAAGTCCATCCCCACCATCAGGGGCTCTGGTGAAGAAGCAGGCTGGGGCTTAGACTCTGCACCCTGGGGAATCCCAAGTTGATTATCTACAAGGGCTCACTACCACAGGTGCTGACATGAACTAGGGACCTTAGATTGTACGCTCCTTGGGGGTGGCGACTGATGTCTCCAGGGCGTCACCCATCCTCTGGAACGCCCTACCCCAATCTATCAGATTATCACCTACTCTACTTGCCTTTCGGCGTTCACTGAAAACCTTTCTCTTCAGGGAAGCCTATCCTGCCCTCTGCTAATTCTGGAATCCTCTACTCTTCCAACCACTCCATCCCCCACAGTGACTACCTACTGTACCACTCACCCCGCCCTCCTAGATTGTAAACTCCAAGGAGCAGGGCCCTCTAATCCCTCTTGCATTGAAATGTATTGTTACTGTATTGTCTCCCACTATAATGTAAAGCGCTGAGCAAACCGTTGGCGCCATATAAATCCTGTATAATAATAATAATAATAATAATGTGAATGTACAATATATATATATATATATATATATATACACGTAAAGCGCTGTATAAATTGATGGCATAAGTACCTGTAATAAATACATTTATGAAATGCAAATTTTAAGAAAAAAATACACTAATTAATTTTAGTGCACACAAAACACATTATTCCCAATCTTTTGACAAAATAATGAGGTTATGTTGAGTAAATAGATACCAAACATGTCAAGTTATAAAACTGCGCATGTCTGTGGAATCACAAAAACGACGGAACCCGAAGTTCTCCATAGGCAAGACTATAAAAGCTTTTACAGGTTACAGTTAACTGTGAATTATGGCCCTAGAATTACTCTCACTCTGACGTCCGCGATATCTTACAGTGTGTATGGGGGTGACAGGGGTGCTTTAAATAAAAAAATGCATTTTAATCATGTTTATTTTATGTAACTATTTTTACCCACTTTTTAAAAAAAATTCTTTTAACTTTATTGCTATCAGAAGGAGAATAAAAAGCCCTTTAAGTGATCGCATGGGCAGGATCCAGCAGGACTTGGCTCCGCCCACACTGCCAAAAGCACCAAAACCTGGTTCAATGACCGTGGGATTACTGTGCTTGATTGGCCAGCAAACTCGCCTGACCTGAACCCCGTAAAGAATCTATGGGGCATTGCCAAGAGAAAGATGAGAGACATGAGACCGAACAATGCAGAAGAGCTGAAGGCCGCTATTGAAGCATCCTGGTCTTCCATAACACCTCAGCAGTGCCACAGGCTGATAGCTTCCATGCCACGCCGCATTGAGGCAGTAATTGCTGCAAAAGGGGCCCAAACCAAGTACTGAGTACATATGCAGCTTCTGCTTTTCAGAGGTGCGATATTGTTCTATGTACAATCCTTGTTTTATTGATTGCATGGAATATTCTCATTTTCTGAGATTGTGGATTTGGGGTTTTCATGAGCTGTAAGCCATAATCATCACAATGATGACAAATCACGGCTTGAACTATCTTGCTTTGCATGTAATGAGTCTCATATATTAGTTTCACCTTTTAAGTTGCTGCACTGAAATAAATGAACTTTTGCACCATATTCTCATATTTTGAGTTTCACCTGTACATAGTTGGTCCAAGCTGGAACAATGTAACTATGTATAACATACCCGGAGTTCCTCTTTAATATTACAATGAATATATAACGGCATCTATTTTTCTGTTTTCACATCTGCTCAGTGTTAAGTTTGAACCTTCATTTATTAGTCTGATTCCTTTGTAGTCGGCGGCGGCGGATCAGGCATCATGTTCTGACCATGTGCAGTCGGACTGATGAAAATGAACACCTCGTTGGTTGCTATGGTTTCCCAGTATATGTTCTCTTCACTCGGTTTTATTAAAAACATTTTAATGGGCTTCGCAGATCGCTCACCCAGATACCCTGCGAGACGTGATTAAGCCGTATTCCAGGAATCAAAACACGGCCGCCGCGTTACATAATGGATTCACGGCCCTTTTCCTCAAAATCATTCCATATCAATATTCAGCTCATTCCGCCTCCCAGCAAGACGCGGCTTGTGACTTTCAATCAATCGTTTGATTTTTTTTTTTTTTTCTCCCACCAAATGAATTTTTAGGGCACAATGTTTGTTTTATTCATCAAAACCGACTTTTAAGTGAACAAACATACAGAGAATATATTTTTAATGAGAGAAGTGGAACGGACAGGGGGAAGAACTGGAATAAACTGTTCGTTAAAGTCGATGGAAACTCAAAACTGAAAATACATTTTGTTTGCTAAAACCCGTGCCATTTTTTTTTTTTAACCACTTCCTGTCCGGCTCATGTACATAAACGGCTGGACAGGAGCAGTGCAGCGGCGGGTTGCTGTTCATAAACGGCGCTCGCATTTTCAAGCTGTGTGCACTCCCTGCGATTCAGTGCCCGCTGTGTCCAGAGGACACAGTGGAACACCGATCGCTGTACGGGACCTCTGTGCGAGGTCCCGATTCATGTGATCACTGATTGGCCAATCAGTGATCACATGCAGAGTAGTAAGCAAGATGTCACTTCTGATATCATTGCTTACTACGTGTGAAATCTGTGAATGATCACAGAGATCACATGGTACAGGGCTATTCACAACAGCCTTGTACCATGTGACAAGCTGTGACCAATCACAGCTCACACAGTATTTCTCAATGGCTGCAAGAATGCAGCCAGAGAGAAGGAGAAATGATTGCTTTTACAGCCTTTATGGGTGTAAAAGCAATCAGTGTAAAAAAAAAAAAAAATCTTCATCACCCCCCGCAAGTAGCAGTGTCACCATGGTGACACTGTACTGCTAGGGTGACGGTATGTTAAAAAAAAATAACATAAATATAAAAAAATGTAAAAAGAAAATATGAAAAATTATAATTTTTGGTTATAAACTAATTTGGGTTATTTTTTTTTTTTTTTACTAAAAAGATAGCCGAATAAATTTTGGTCAAGATTTATGAAGAAAGATTATTTATTTGCAAAATGTTATAAGAAAAACACTTTTTTTCCCCAAATTTTTGGACTTTTTCATTTATATAGCAAAACAAAAATAAAAAATCCCAGTTGTGAATAAATCCCACCAAAATAAAGTTTTATCTGTCTCAAAAAAAGCTAAAAAATTCATATGGGTACAGTGTTGCATGACCGCGCAATTGTCATTCAAAGTGTGATAGCGCTGAAAGCTGAAAATTGGCCTGGACTGGAAGGGGGGAAAGTGTCCGGACTGGAAGGGGGGAAAGTGTCTGGACTGGAAGGGGGGAAAGTGTCCGGACTGGAAGGGGGGGAAAGTGTCCGGACTGGAAGGGGGGAAGTGTCCGGACTGGAAGGGGGGGAAAGTGTCCGGACTGGAAGGGGGGAAAGTGTCCGGACTGGAAGGGGGGGAAAGTATCCGGACTGGAAGGGGGGAAAGTGTCCGGACTGGAAGGGGGGGGAAGTGTCAGGACTGGAAGGGGGGTGAAAGTGTCCGGACTGGAAGGGGGGGAAGTGTCCGGACTGGAAGGGGGTGAAAGTGTCCGGACTGGAAGGGGGGAAAAGTGTCCGGGGGGGGGGGAAGTGTCCGGACTGGAAGGGGGGGGAAAGTGTCCGGACTGGAATGGGGGGGAAAGTGTCAGGACTGGAAGGGGGGTGAAAGTGTCCGGACTGGAAGGGGGGTGAAAGTGTCCGGACTGGAAGGGGGGGGAAAGTGTCCGGACTGGAAGGGGGGGGGAAAGTGTCCGGACTGGAAGGGGGGGAAAGTGTCCGGACTGGAAGGGGGGAAAGTGTCCGGACTGGAAGGGGGGGGAAAGTGTCCGGACTGGAAGGGGGGGGAAAGTGTCCGGACTGGAAGGGGGGGGAAAGTGTCCGGACTGGAAGGGGGGAAAGTGTCCGGACTGGAAGGGGGGGGAAAGTGTCCGGACTGGAAGGGGGGGGAAAGTGTCCGGACTGGAAGGGGGGGAAAGTGTCCGGACTGGAAGGGGGGTGAAAGTGTCCGGACTGGAAGGGGGGAAAGTGCCCGGCCTGGAAGGGGGGGAAAAGTGTCCGGACTGGAAGGGGGGGAAAGTGTCCGGACTGGAAGGGGGTGAAAGTGTCTGGACTGGAAGGGGGAAAGTGTCCGGACTGGAAGGGGGTGAAAGTGTCCGGACTGGAAGGGGGGAAAGTGTCCGGACTGGAAGGGGGTGAAAGTGTCCGGACTGGAAGGGGGGTGAAAGTGTCCGGACTGGAAGGGGGTGAAAGTGTCCGGAATGGAAGGGGGTGAAAGTGTCCGGACTGGAAGGGGGGGGAAAGTGTCCGGACTGGAAGGGGGTGAAAGTGTCCGGACTGGAAGGGGGGGAGGTGTCCGGACTTGAAGGGGTTAAATACTTTTTTTTTTTTTTTTTTACATTTGGCATCTTTTCTTTATGTGCTCTTTTCAACTACAAAAAACAAAACAAAAAAAACATTAAAACCTGTATGAGATTTTAGTGACTGGGTTTACATATCCTTTAAAAGGTCAGCTTCACTGATAATGGCATCATCAAATCTAGGAGACCGTTGGTGGGCTGTACCACCAGCCAACACCCCCTTCCCAATTACTACCTGCTTCTGGGACACACCCCCTCCCAATCACAGCCTGACACTGGCACACACCTGCTTCCAATCACAGCCTGCTTCTGGCACACACCCCCTCCCAATCACAGCCTGCCTCTGGCACACACCCCCTCCCAATCACAGCCCCACCTGGCCTATGGGAGTGACGTCACTACGCACCTTCCCATAGGCCCACCTGGCCTATAGGAGTGACACCCACCATGCACATTACCAAAGGCCCCTGCCTAGCCTATGGGAGTGACGTCACCACACACCTTACCATAGGCCCCACCTGGCCTATAGGAGTGACGTCACCATGCATTTTACCAAAGGCCCCACCCTAGCCTATGGGAGTGACGTCACCACGCACCTTACCAAGGTCTCACCCTAGCCTATGGGAGTGACGTCACCACGCACCTTACCATAGGCCCCATCTGGCCTATGGGAGTGACGTCACCACGCAGCTTACCATAGGCCCCACTTGGCCTATAGAAGTATAGTCACCACACACCTTACCAAAGGCCCCACCCTAGCCTAGGGAAGTGACGTCACCACGCACCTTACCAAAGGTCCCTCCCTAGCCTATGGGAGTGACGGCAGCACGCACCTTACCATAGGCCCCACCTAGCCTATGGGAGTGCCATCATCACGCACCGTCCCATAGGCCCCACCTGGTCTACAGGAGTGACGTCAGCACACACCTTACCATAGGCCCCACCTGGCCTATGGGAGTGACGTCACCACGCACCTTACCACAGGCCCCACCTAGCCTATGGGAGTGACGTCACCACGCACCTTCCCATAGGCCCCACCTGCGCTATGGGAGTGACGTCACCACACACCTTCACATAGGCCCCACCTGGAGATGTTCTCCCCCCATGGGAGATGCTAGGACCCAGTGATTGACAGCCAAGGCCGCGAATGGCCGCGTGGGTAGGAATTTTTATGAACCCTACCGCCCTGTAGCAGTATTTTTGCTATAGGGCAGACAGGAAGCAGTTGCGATATTTTAATTGCGTATTTATCGTTTTACCGAGTTCAGCTTTTCAGACGCCAGTATTCGATTTACCTCGCTATGATGACATAACAGCTGTGGGCGGAGTCAGCCTGGGCTGGATATCCTTCTGTCGTGACACAGAGCAAGGCTAATACATACATCACTGCTGGCGGGAACGGGTGAAGGAGAGAACTCCGACATCGCATTTCTGCAGCTGCACAATAAAAGGTTTACGATTGTACAATTGCTTCGTGCAGCTAGGAGGAGGATTAAATTATCCGCCGCGCATCCCAGGAAAGGATTAGAAGAGGTGTCAGGCGGAGGAAACCGTATAAATAGGGCTGTGCTATGCCAGACTGGTTTCTGATTTTTAATACCTTCATTCAAGAAGGACTGAACTAAACCTCGGCTCCTAATGGTGAGATTGTGATGTACAGTTGTGTCCAAAATTATTCAACCCCCAATGCTGTAAAGGGGTTTAGGGACTATAGTGTACATTTGGAATTGTATTCAGAATCAAATCCTACAAGGACGTTGTAACTACCCAAATGCAACTAAAATGACATCAATTGTTTATGTAATACAGTAGTAAATGGTTCTTATGTGGTTTCTTCATTGCCACAATTATTCAACCCCTTAAAGACTACCACTCTGAAGAACAGAGGTTCATACAGGTGCTTTCCATCAGGTATTGAAAACACCTGTGGATGTCACCGAGCAGCAATCAAGCATAATAAGCACCAATTAGGCAGCTTTAAAATGACTGTGATACTCAGCTCCTTCTAGACATTTACTGGTGTGGTTACAAACATGGTGAAGGCAAGAGAATGGTCCAGGAAGACAAGAGAAGAGGTGATTTCTCTTCACAGGAAGGGCAATGGCTATAAGAAGATTGCAAAGATGTTAAACATACCAAGAGACACCTTAGGAAGCATCATTCGCAAATTCAAGGCAAAGGGCACTGTTGAAACGCTACCTGGTCGTGGCAGAAAGAAGATGCTGACTTCGACTGCTGTGCGCTACCTGAAGCGTAGAGTGGAGAGAAGTCCCCGTGTGACTGCTGAGGAACTGAGAAAAGATTTGTCAGATGTGGGTACAGAAGTTTCAGCCCAGACAATAAGACGCACACTGCGTAATGAAGGCCTCCGTGCCAGAACTCCCAGGCGTACCCCCTTGCTGTCTCCAAAGAATAAGAAGAGTCGACTGCAGTATGCCAAAAGCCATGTGGACAAACCACAAAAGTTGTGGGATAGTGTTCTGTGGACTGATGAAACAAAATTAGAACTGTTTGGGCCCATGGATCAACGCTATGTTTGGAGGAGGAAGAACAAGGCCTATGATGAAAAGAACACCTTGCCTACTGTGAAGCATGGTGGAGGGTCAATCATGCTTTGGGGCTGTTTTGCTTCTGCAGGTACAGGGAAGCTTCAGCGTGTGCAAGGTACCATGAATTCTCTTCAGTACCAGGAGATATTGGATGGAAACGTGATGCAGTCCGTCACACACCTGAGGCTTGGGAGACGTTGGACCTTTCAACAGGACAATGATCCCAAGCATACCTCCAAGTCCACTAGAGCATGGTTGCAGAGGAAAGGCTGGAACATTTTGGAGTGGCCATCGCAGTCACCAGACTTAAATCCGATTGAGAACCTCTGGTGGGACTTAAAGAAAGCAGTTGCAGTGCGCAAGCCTAAGAATGTGACTGAACTGGAGGCCTTTGCCCATGAAGAATGGGCGAAGATACCCGTAGATCGCTGCAAGACACTTGTGTCAAGCTATGCTTCACGTTTAAAAGCTGTTATAACTGTAAAAGGATGCTGTACTAAGTACTAAGATTGAATGTCACTTGGGGGGTTGAATAAAACTGATAATGCTGTGAGCACAGAAAAGACATTTGTGGTTATTTCATTATAACTGTTATGTTATATTTGTCTGACCTACAAGTGCCTCTTTAATGTAAATGTAAGCAAGATGACTGAATGATCAAAAGCAATGTCAAACTGGCCAAAACACTCAATACAGTGGGGGTTGAATAATTTTGGACACAACTGTAAATGTGGCGGTCTGACACTTCATCCATTGTGTGGGGTGCCTGAGGTGACTAACAAGAGGCACCCCCCAGTCATTTACTGCACAGCATTGCCCAAATAATGATGGCGCACGGAAAAAAAAGTGTCATATAAAGTCGAGGAAAACTCAACATTTAGCTATTTAAAGCTGAAATCCAGGAATTCAGCCACTTTGTAAAATGTATACTATGAGCTAAGTCCAATGAGGTGCATGCTTTCTGGTGGACTTGTCTCTTTAATTTACATTTGTTTTATGGAGCTCTGGGAGAATAGCTATTGCTACACCCCATGGCTGTGAAAGGAGTGCCACTTCTATCTCATACAGCAGCAGCTCTGCCTGCACCTCCACTCACACACAAAATGTGCAGACACACTATGGGCTAAGTCCAATGAGGCGTATGCCTTCTGGTGAACTTCTCTTTAATTTACATTTGTTTCATGGAGCTTCGGGAGAATAGCTATTGCTACGTCCCAAGGCTGTGAGAGGAGTGCCGCTTCTATCTCATACAGCATCACCTCTGCCTACACCTCCACTCGCACACAAAATGTGCAGACACACTGTGAGCTAAATCCAATGTGGTGCATGGCAATTGGTGGACTTATCTCTATAATTTAGATCTGACTGTTTTATGGAGCTCCGGAAAGATAGCTACTGTATAGCTACTCTCCTGGGCTCTGAGGTAAGAGATACTTCTCTCATAAAGCAGCAGTTCTGCCTGCACCTCCACTCACACACAACATGTGCAGACACACTGTGAGCTAAGTCCAATGAGGTGCATGCCTTCTGGTGAACTTGTCTCTTTAATTTACATTTGTTTCATGGAGCTCCGGGAGGATAGCTATTGCTACACCCCATGGCTGTGAGAGGAGTGCCGTTTCTATCTTATACAGTAGCAGCTCTGCTGCACCTCCACTCACACACAAAATGTGCAGACACACTGTGAGCTAAATCCAATGAGGTGCATGCCTTTTGGTGGACTTCTCTTTAATTTACATTTTTTTCATGGAGCTCCGGGAGAATAGCTATTGCTACGTCCCAAGGCTGTGAGAGGAGTACCGCTTCTGTCTCATACAGCATCACCTCTGCCTGCACCTCCACTCGCACACAAAATGTGCAGACACACTGTGAGCTAAATCCAATGTGGTGCATGGCAATTGGTGGACTTATCTCTATAATTTAGATCTGACTGTTTTATGGAGTCCTGGAAAGATAGCTACTGTATAGCTACTCTCCTGGGCTCTGAGGGGAGAGATACTTCTCTCATAAAGCAGCAGTTCTGCCTGCACCTCCACTCACACACAACATGTGCAGACGCACTGTGAGCTAAATCCAATGTGGTGCATGGCAACTGGTGGACTTATCTCCTTAATTTACATTTGTTTTATGGAGCTCCAGGAGAATAGCTATTGCTACACCCCAAGGCTGTGAGAGGCATGCCGCTTCTATCTCATACAGCAGCAGCTCTGCCTGCACCTCCACTCACACACAAAATGTGCAGACACACTATGGGCTAAGTCCAATGAGGTGTATGCCTTCTGGTGGACATATCTCTTTAATTTACATTTGTTTAATAGAGCTCCGGAAGGATAGCTATTGCTACACCCCAAGGCTGTGAGAGGAGTGCCGCTTCTATCTCATACAGCATCAGCTCTGCCTGCACCTCCACTTACACACAAAATGTGCAGACACACTGTGAGCTAAATCCAATGAGGTGCATGCCTTCTGGTGGACTTCTCTTTAATTTACATTGGTTTCATGGAGCTCCGGGAGAATAGCTATTGCTATGTCTCAAGGCTGTGAGAGGCATGCCGCTTCTATCTCATACAGCATCAGCTCTGCCTGCACCTCCACTCACACACAAAATGTGCAGACACACTATGGGTTAGGTCCAATGAGATGTATGGCACCTGGTGGACTTATCTCTATAATTTAGATCTGACTGTTTTATGAAGCTCTGGGAGGATAGCTACTATATAGCTACACTCCAGGGTTCTGAGAGGAGAGACACTTCTCTCTCATAAAGCAGCAGCTCTGCCTGCACCTCCACGCATCTGTCTATTCATAGAAGCTTTGTGAATAAGTTCACGCAATACACAGCAGTCTTTGCAAAATGTGCAGGCACAGTATGAGCCAAGTCCAATGTGGTGCATGGCACCTGGTGGACTTATCTCTATAATTTACATTAGTTTTATGGAGCACTGGGAGGATAGCTATTGCTACACCCCAAGGCTGTGAAGGGAGTGCCGCTCCTATCTCATACAGCAGCAGCTCTGCCTGCACCTCCACTCACACACAACATGTGCAGACACACTATGGGCTAAGTCTAATGTGGTGTATGGCACCTGGTGGACTTATCTCTATAATTCAGATCTGACTGTTTTATGGAGCTCCAGAAGGATAGCTATATCTACAGTCCAGGGCTCTGAGAGGAAAGATGCTGCTCTCTTATACAGCACCAGCAGCTCTGCCTGCCCCTCCCCTCTGCTGTCCATTCACAAAAGCCTTTTTGTTTTGTAAATGTGTTTACATAATACAGAGCAGTCTTTGTAAAATGTCCAGGCACACTATGACCTAAGTCCAATGAGGTGCATGCCACCTGGTGGACTTATCTCTAATTTACATTTGACTGTTTTATGGAGCTCTGAGAGTATAACTATCTCTACACTCCCGGGCTCTGAGGGAAGAGACGGTGCTCCCTCATACAGCAGTAGCTCCGCCTGCCTCTCACCACTGCTGTCCAATCACAGAAGCCTTTGTATTTAGAGAACGAGTTCACATAATACAAAACAGTCTGACTGGGCAGGAGGAGGGTAGGAGTGGCTATAGACTGACGCTGCGGAGACCGGAAGGTGCACCATCGCAGCTCCAGAAACGCAGTGATAGCTATCCTCCCGGAGCTCCATAAAACCGTCAGATGTAAATTAAAAAAATAAAGTCCACCAGGTGGCATGCACTTTTTTGGACTCTTAACTCATAGTTTCTGGACTTTTAACTAGCATGCCTGCCTATGTGACAAAGTGGATGAATTTCTGGATTTAGGCTGTAAAGCTCCAAGACCAATGAAACCTTCAGTTTTAATATGCTAAATACATTCCAGGGGCATCAAAACAAAAATGAGCGCAGAAACTTCGTTTATTTTATTTAAACCCAGCCACAGCCTGAGTGGAAAAGCCTGTCCTCTGCCAGCATGCTGCAGGAAAGGGCTCTTACTTTTTGTGTGGAAGCAGTGGTCTCTCTGAAGAGAGGCTGAAGCTGAGACCGAGCAGTAGCTCTGCAAAGTGTAAAGCTCACGCTCTCTACGGTTCGGGGAGTCAGAGTTACGTCAAAAGAGATCGCTGCTTTAGGATTCATACTGCTGTCTCTTCCTGGGACAGAACTAAGAACACGACCCAGTGACAGGAAGTAAGAAAAATCTTCCAAATGGGGTCCCATACACAAATGGGGTCTCATACACAAATGGGGTCCCATACACAAATGGGGTCTCATACACTAATGGTGTCTCATACACAAATGGTGCCCCATACACAAATGGGGTCTCATACACAAATGGGGCCCCATACACAAATGGGGTCTCATACACAAATGGGGCCTCATACACAAATGGGGCCCCATACACAAATGGGGTCTCTTACACAAATGGGGCCCCATACACAAATGGGGTCTCATACACAAATGGGGTCTCATACACAAATGGGGCCCCATACACAAATGGGGTCTCATACACAAATGGGGTCCCATACACAAATGGGGTCTCATATACAAATGGGGTCTCATATACAAATGGGGTCTCATGCACAAATGGGGTCTCATACACAAATGGGGTCTCATACACAAATGGGGTCTCATACACAAATGGGGTCTCATATACAAATGGGGTCTCATATACAAATGGGGTCTCATGCACAAATGGGGTCTCATACACAAATGGGGTCTCATACACAAATGGTGCTCCATACACAAATGGGGTCTCATACACAAATGGGGCCCCATACACAAATGGGGTCTCATACACAAATGGGGCCTCATACACAAATGGGGTCTCATACACAAATGGGGCCCCATACACAAATGGGGTATCATACACAAATGGGGCCCCATACACAAATGGGGTCTCATACACAAATGGGGCCTCATACACAAATGGGGTCTCATACACAAATGGGGTCTCATACACAAATGGGGCCCCATACACAAATGGGGTCTCATACACAAATGGGGCCTCATACACAAATGGGGTCCCATACACAAATGGGGTCTCATACACAAATGGGGCCCCATACACAAATGGGGTCTCATGCACAAATGGGGTCTCATACACAAATGGGGTCTCATACACAAATGGGGCCCCATACACAAATGGGGTCTCATGCACAAATGGGGTCTCATACACAAATGGGGTCCCATACACAAATGGGGTCTCATACACAAATGGGGTCCCATACACAAACGGGGTCTCATACACAAATGGGGTCCTATAAACAAATGAGGTCTCATACACAAATGGGGTCCCATACACAAACGGGGTCTCATACACAAATGGGGTCCCATACACAAACGGGGTCTCATACACAAATGGGGTCCCATACACAAATAAAAGTGCGATATATTACATCTCCAAAACGAAATGACTTCCTGGAGTTAAGCTTTAAATCGATAAATTGATTTCATACGGTCTATACAGAACATTATCCTATCAACCAATCCTCAAATATGAGAGCACCTCCTGGACTCGATACGACTTGGGGCCAACTTGGTTTTCCCTCTTGGCAGTAAAGCGACGCTCATAGTCAGATAAAGTATTCGTTATCAATATCACATTTCACCAGCGAGCAGCACTGAAATCAGACGTTTGCCTCGGGTAACACAGAGAGGTCTGATTTCCGGGGCCAATAGAGGAGAAAATTGCTTACACAGTGTGGGCAGCTCCACTTGCCCTCGGGGGCTTTCTCCAGCTCCGGATCCAGGCAGACAAGGTGATAGGCACGAGGACAAGTGTCACAAAGTATGATCTCCCCTCCCTGCTGGCAGACTTCGCAGTAATCCTGATGGTCCGTCTCATAGCCGTCTCCTTCACCGACTTCAACTATCCAAAGAAAACAACACGTTACTTTATGAACAAATATATATATATATGTCCAGTATCTCCCAGAAGTGAGTCCACCCCTTCCCCGGACTGTATACAATGTATATATATATATATGCTGACGTTCAGAATGGGGAAGAAAGGGGATTTAAGTGACTTTGAACATGGCATGGTTGCTGGTGCCAGACGGGCTGGTCTGAGTATTTCAAAAACTGCTGATCTATTGGGATTTTCCCGCACAACCACCTCTAGGGAAATCCAGACTCATCACACCAGGAAAAAATTTCCAACCTTCTATTGTCTAATTTTGGTTAGCCTGCATGAATTGTAGCCTCTGATTCCTGTTCTTAGCTGACAGGAGTGGCACCCTTTGTGGTCTTCTGCTGCTGTAGCCCATCTGCTTCAAGGTTGGATGTGTTGTGCGTTCAGAGATGGTATTCTGCATACCTTGGGTGTAATGAGGGGTTTTTGGAATTACTGTTGCCTTTCTATCATCTCCAACCAGTCTGCCCATTCTCCTCTGACATCTACAAGGAATTTTCCTCCACACAGCTGCCACTCACTGGATATTTCCTCTTTTTCGGACCATTCTCTGTAAACCCTAGAGGTGGTTGTGCGGGAAAATCCCAGGAGATCAACAGTTTTTGAAAGACTCAGACCAGCCCGTCTGATACCAACAACCATGCCACGTTCAAAGTCACTTACATCCCCTTTCTTTTTTCCCCATTCTGATCAGTTTGAACATCAGCAAGTTGTCTTCACCACGTCTAGATGCCTAAATGCATTGAGCTGCTGCCAATTTGGTTACCAAGCAATTGAACAGGTGGACCTAATAAAGTGGCTGGTGAATGCAGGGTCCGGGGGAGAGCGGATATAGTGAATGCGGGGTCCGGGGAGAGCGGATATAGTGAATGCGGGGTCCGGGGAGAGCGGATATAGTGAATGTGGGGTCCGGGGAGAGCGGATATAGTGAATGCGGGGTCCGGGGAGATCGGATATAGTGAATGCGGGGTCCGGGGAGAGCGGATATAGTGAATGCGGGGTCCGGGGAGAGCGGATATAGTGAATGCGGGGTCCGGGGAGAGCGGATATAGTGAATGCAGGGTCCGGGGGAGAGCGGATATAGTGAATGCGGGGTCCGGGGAGAGCGGATATAGTGAATGCGGGGTCCGGGGAGAGCGGATATAGTGAATGTGGGGTCCGGGGAGAGCGGATATAGTGAATGCGGGGTCCGGGGAGATCGGATATAGTGAATGCGGGGTCCGGGGAGAGCGGATATAGTGAATGCGGGGTCCGAGGAGAGCGGATATAGTGAATGCGGGGTCCGGGGAGAGCGGATATAGTGAATGCGGGGTCCGGGGGAGAGCGGATATAGTGAATGCGGGGTCCGGGGAGAGCGGATATAGTGAATGCGGGGTCCGGGGAGAGCGGATATAGTGAATGCGGGGTCCGGGGAGAGCGGATATAGTGAATGCGGGGTCCGGGGGAGAGCGGATATAGTGAATGCGGGGTCCGGGGAGAGCGGATATAGTGAATGCGGGGTCCGGGGAGAGCGGATATAGTGAATGCGGGGTCCGGGGAGAGCGGATATAGTGAATGCGGGGTCCGGGGAGAGCGGATATAGTGAATGCAGGGTCCGGGGAGAGCGGATATAGTGAATGCGGGGTCCGGGGAGAGCGGATATAGTGAATGCGGGGTCCGGGGAGAGCGGATATAGTGAATGCGGGGTCCGGGGAGAGCGGATATAGTGAATGCGGGGTTCGGGGAGAGCGGGTATAGTGAATGCTGGTCCGGGGAGAGCGGATATAGTGAATGCGGGGTCCGGGGAGAGCAGATATAGTGAATAAGGGGTCCGGGGAGAGCGGATATAGTGAATGCGGGGTCCGGGGAGAGCGGATATAGTGAATGCGGGGTCCGGGGAGATCGGATGTAGTGAATGCTGGGTCCGGGGAGAGTGGATATCGTGAATGCGGGGTCCGGGGGGAGCGGATATAGTGAATGCGGGGTCCGGGGAGAGCAGATATAGTGAATGCGGGGTCCGGGGAGAGCGGATATAGTGAATGCGGGGTCCGGGGAGAGCGGATATAGTGAATGCGGGGTCCGGGGAGAGCGGATATAGTGAATGTGGGGTCCAGGGAGAGCGGATATAGTGAATGCGGGGTCCGGGGAGAGCGGATATAGTGAATGCGGGGTCCGGGGAGAGCGGATATAGTGAATGTGGGGTCCAGGGAGAGCGGATATAGTGAATGTGGGGTCCGGGGAGACTGGATATAGTGAATGCAGGGTCCGGGGAAAGCGGTAATATGGTTTTCATTTCTCTAGCAGACCCCTTATGTTTTTTATCCGACAAGCCATAGCACAGATCCAATGGGTCCATTACAAGTGAACACACACAGACCAAAGACAGGATCACTGTGTCGACGTTTGCATTGGTGGACTGTACAAGGCGGGGTCACTGCCATAATGATCCAGATATTACAATTCACATATCCAATGAGGTATGACCGCCATTTCCTGGCTATGGACCCTTTGTTACTTGAGGCGCATCATTTTCCACATGTACTATCGTGTGTGAACCAATATACTTACTTATATATTTTATTTTTAAGGGTCACTAGAAAAAAAAAAAAAAAGAAAAGGCTTACCTCGCTTTTTTTTCTTCCCACGTTTTCCTCTTTTTCCGAGCCCAGACAGATCCGATCGGATGGAGGAACTGTTAATACTGGCACTATCAAAATCTGACTCCTCCCTCTCGTCTTCATCACTCTGGATATAAAGGAATCAAAAATAAAAAAAATAGATAAAATAAATATATGTGTAGTCATGGCCAAACATCCCGACATTTCTATGATAACGCACCGCTTCGCCCACAAAATTGCTGCAATGACAAATGTTTCGGCATTCTCATGTTCATTTCTTTTGTTTGTATTGGAATGACACAAAAAAAAAAATATGGAGAAATAAAAAGCCAAATCTGACACATTTGAGATCTGGGGTGGCAAGGTTTGTGATTGGCCATGCCTCCTCCTATAGAAACCAGATATCCATTTTCATTTTGTATTGAAAAAAAAAAAAGAAAGCCCGACTGCTGTGGGAAAAATGTACTAAACTCTCTAAAAACAACATTGACTGTTTGTGATCCTTATGCTGCCAGCATTAATAAAATCCATAGGAAGGTAGATTATATTTACTCGGTTTACACTTTTTCTTTTTTTATATACTTCTTCCTGGTTTCTAGCCTAGGCTGAAATGATGTCTCAGGAGCCTTCATGGAAAGAGGGGCTTTCTCAGCCAAGCACACCCTCCTGCCTGCATGCCTGAGCTAAGGATAGGTGAAGTGCAGGAAGTCAATGATACATGATTTATCTGCCCTTACTCAAGATGGCCGCAGTCAGAAATGCTAGAAGGCTGTTTTTCAAAGTGATTTCTCAGCAAAATGAAGCATGGAGACATGGATGGAGGGGGCGGGAATGGATGTATGGATAGAGTAGAGACATGGATGAATGGATAGATGGAGACATGGATGGAAGGGTGGATGGAGACATGGATGGAGGGGGGGAGGGGGTGGATGTTTGGATAGAGATATGGATAGATGGAGATATGGATGGATGGATACATGGATGGAGGGGGGGGGTGGATGTATGGATAGAGGCATGGATAGATGGAGACATGGATGGAAGGGAGGATGGAGACATGGATGGAGACATAGATGGATGGATAGAGACATGGATGGATGTATGGATAGAGATATGGATGATTGGATAGACGGAGACATGGATGGAAGGGTGGATGGAGATATGGATGCAGACATAGATGGACGGATGGAGACGTGGATGGAGGAGGGGGGGGTGGATGTATGGATAAAGACATGGATGATTGGATAGATGGGGACATGGATGGAAGGGTGGATGGAGACATGGATGGAGACATAGATGGATGGATAGAGACATGGATGGAGGGGGGATGGATGTATGGATAAAGACATGAATGATTGGATAGATGGAGACATGGATGGAAGGGTGGATGGAAACATGGATGGAGACATAGATGGATGGATAGAGACATGGATGAAGGAGGGGGGGGGGGGTGGATGTATGGATAAAGACATGGATGATTGGATAGATGGGGACATGGATGGAGACATAGATGGATGGATAGAGACATGGATGGAGGGGGGGGGGGGATGGATGTATGGATAAAGACATGGATAGATGGAGACATGGATGGAAGGGTGTATGGAGTCATGGATGGAGACATAGATGGAGGGGGGGATGGATGTATGGATAAAGACATGGATGAATGGATAGATGGGGACATGGATGAAAGGGTGTATGGAGAAATAGATGGATGGAGACATGGATGGGGGGGGGGTGGATGTATGGATAAAGACATGGATGAATGGATAGATGGGGACATGGATGAATGGATAGATGGGGACATGGATGAATGGATAGATGGGGACATGGATGAAAGGGTGTATGGAGAAATAGATGGATGGAGACATGGATGGGGGGGGGGTGGATGTATGGATAAAGACATGGATGAATGGATAGATGGGGACATGGATGAATGGATAGATGGGGACATGGATGAATGGATAGATGGGGACATGGATGAATGGATAGATGGGGACATGGATGAAAGGGTGTATGGAGAAATAGATGGATGGATGGGGGAGTTTGCTTTGAATATTAAAAAATGAATTAAGAAGTGTTTTCAGTTTGTGGTGCTCAAATACAGTTTAGTTCTACTTGTATATAGTCTTAGTGAAGAGACATTATGGGGGAGATTTACTAAAGCTGGTGCAGGTGAGCTTCTAACTTAACCTCTTGTCGCCGGCCCTTTAAACGGGTTTGGGACACCAGGAGGCAGGGCGGGGTTTAGGGCCATTGGCGGTCACATGATCAGAAAGCTCCCGACTGCAAGTAGGAATTGGGACCTTTCTGTGAGGCGTAAATCTGCCGGGAGCACATCTATGGTTTATATTGGGTTCACAAATACGCGGCCCACATTTGCGTGTGCTCAGCGCCAGGGAGTAAAAGTAAAACTGTAACTTTTTTTTTTTTCACTTTGGATAGGGCAAGGGAGGGTTATAACCCCATGTTCCTTTTTTTCACCGTGTCCCATTATGGAGATTTTCCCTTCACTTCCTGTCTCAAAGCCAAGCAGAAAGTGAGAGGAAGTCCCTGCAAATTAAGGAAAATTCCTTGGGGACCCCCCAGGTCAGCTGAACTAGAGTCCCCACTGGAAGATTTCTCCTCTAATAACTTTTATGGGGACAACCCAAAATGTCTGATTTTCTTTTGCTTTCACTTTCAGGGAGGGTTATAACCCCATGTTACTTTTTTTCACCGTGTCCCATTGCAGAGATTTCCCTTCACTTCCTGTCTCACAGCCAAACAGAAAGTGAGAGGAGGTCCCTGCAAATTAAGGACAATTTCTTGGGGTCCCCCAGGTCACCTGAATTAGTGTCCCCATTGGAAGATTTCCCCTCTATTACTTTTCTGGGGACAACCTGAAATTTGTGATTTTCTTTTGTTTTCACTTTCAGTCCTCATACACACGGGACATTTTTGCAGCGGCTGTTTTTGGCTTTTGATGTTTTTTTCTATAGCTAGTATACTCCCCCAGCATGGTCTCCTAGGTGTCCATACACACAAACTGGAAACAACATTTTTTGGCTGTGGGTTTCTAGAGGCGTTTCTTAGCTGTAAAAACGCTCTAACGCTGAAACATGCAATAAAGCGTTTTTGTACTTTTTTTGACCATAAAAAAATTTTTTTTGGTAAAAAAAATGCTAAAAACCACAAAAGCTGCTAAACGCGAGACAACGCCGCTAAATGCGGGATAACGCTGCTAAACGCGGGATAACGTGACTTTTCTCAGCTAACATCACCAGCGTTATTAAAACGCCCCTACAGTGTGCATGAGGACTCAGTGATAGAGGGGGGGTGGGATCTCCCTACTGGGGGCACAGACAGCAAAACAAGCTGACAGGGGGTCTAATCCACCTCCACTGTGTCCAAATTTAAGAAAATAAAGTTGCCTTTAGTTATATTTTAACCCCTTGACGCCGATTGCATGCAAATATGCGGCCTCTTGGCATCTGGACCTTGACGCCGAGCGGCCGCATATTTGAGCGCAATTAGAAAATACATATGTGCCCAGAGCGCGCGCCCTGCGAACTCCCAGCACATATGTCCGCGACTCCCGGAAAGGTCCCGGTCTCCCCTTTCGATCCGGACCTTTTCCAATCGTGATGGCAAATCACATGACCCTAAAACCCCGCCCTGCATCCCGGCTTCTGAAACTCTTAAAGGGCCAGGAGCTTCCGGCTCCAAGGGGTTAAACTTGTTCAATGAAGATTTGACAATAGAACCTGGAAGCTGATTGGTTTCTATTCTGTGTGCTGCAGTTTGAACAAATCTCCCCCTATGGCTACCTACAATGAAAATAACTATTGCAAAACTGAATGTGTTCAGGTTGGGGGGGGGGGTGCTGATGGGCTTTTGTTCATCTCGCACAGGTTCTGTATTCCCATACAAGTCTATAGGGATGTAAAACCCACCTGAAAGCGGAGTTCCACTCACACTAAAAAAAAAATAGTCAGGAGCTACAAAAACTGTACCTGCTGACTTTTAAAAAACAGCCACTTACCTGTCCCACGATCCCGTGGTGTTTCCCCCGCCGCAGCCCGTTTCACCGGCAGTCCTGTATTCCAGCCGCCGGCATCTTCAGTGTGGGCACCCGGCTGTGACACCTTGCGGCATCACAGCCGGGTGCCCACTGCGCATGCGCGAGTAGCGCTGCGCTTCATGAATGGCCCCGTCGTCTTCATGGACCTGTCACGTGTCCCAGAAGACTATGGGGAGGGAGGGTAGGACAACTTCCGCTTCCGATTGCCTAAGCCAGGGGTAGGCAACCTGAACAAGGGGTAGGCAACCTGAACCAGGGGTAAGCAACCTGGACTAGGGGTAGGCAACCTGAGAGCCACAGGACTACAAGTTCCATCATGCCTCTGCAAGTCATAGCTGTAACTGTCAATTTTGTAATCTTTGCAATGCCTCATGGGAAATGTAGTTCCACAACAGCTAGAGAGCCACAGGTTGCCTACCCCTGACCTAGGCAGTGGTAGTGGGAGTGGGAGCCTGTCAATTTCGGGTATCCGCTCCCCAAAGGTGCCAATCCTTATCGGGGAGCGGGGGACCAATCTTGAAAGCAGAACTTCCCCTTTTGGGTGGAACTCCGCTTGAAGTAGGTCAGAAGGATGTCAACTGCAGGTCAAAGGTCAATAAATTCTGAATAATTTCAGAAATGTCTCAAGACTAATGGCAAACTGATGCGAACACAAAATAGGAGCCCAAAAGCCCAACTTCGCAGGTCCTGACCGCCAACTACTGACCGATATACGTGACGTTTCTCGGTTTCTCTTACCGAAGATCCCTTTTTTCGCTTGCTGGCCATCCCTCCAAATTTGAACTTGAGAGTTGCAATCTTCTTGCCTTTGCCCTTCTTTTTTGCATCTTTGGATTTTGATTTTTTTCTGACACCCGGGCCTAAAAAAGAAAAATGGTCACCATATTACACATAAAACAGGAATGCAATAGTGATCATAGCAACAACAACAAACAGATCTAATAGATATAAAAGGAAAAGGCTGTTCAACAAAGTTTGGATCAAAGAAAAACCGTTACCAAAGTTCCGAGGAACCGGACTTCAACCAGACTGGCTTTGGGCAGCCACTATAGTGTTCAGTGCTGCAGTTATTTTCACAGTCCCGGAGACAATAATAGACAAGAATATAATACAGAACGATAACCGGAGTCACACCTTTGCACCCATTTTTACCATATGACCTGACATACCAGCAACGAGTGGAAACAACCCGATACAATCACTGCACAAAGAGAAGAAACACTCCAGCACAGCGATTAGCAGACGTTTATACAGGAGAAACTCGAAAAATGAGAATATGGTGCAAAAGTTCATTTATTTCAGTGCAGCAACTTAAAAGGTGAAACTAATATATGAGACTCATTACATGCAAAGCAAGATAGTTCCAGCCGTGATTTGTCATCATTGTGATGATTATGGCTTACAGCTCATGAAAACCCCAAATCCACAATCTCAGAAAATGAGAATATTCCATGCAATCAATAAAACACGGATTGTACATAGAACAATATCGGACCTCCGAAAAGTAGAAGCTGCATATGTACTCAGTACTTGGTTGGGGCCCCTTTTGCAGCAATTACTGCCTCAATGCGGTGTGGCATGGAAGCTATCAGCCTGTGGCACTGCTGAGGTGTTATGGAAGACCAGGATGCTTCAATAGCGGCCTTCAGCTCTTCTGCATTGTTCGGTCTCATGTCTCTCATCTTTCTCTTGGCAATGCCCCATAGATTCTCTATGGGGTTCAGCTCAGGCGAGTTTGCTGGCCAATCAAGCACAGTAATCCCACGGTCATTGAACTAGGTTTTGGTGCTTTTGGCAGTGTGGGCGGAGCCAAGTCCTGCTGGAAAATGAAGTCAGCATCCCCATAAAGCTGGTCTGTGGAAGGAAGCATGAAGTGCTCCAAAATCTCCTGGTAGACGGCTGCGTTGACCCTGGACTTAATGAAGCACAGTGGGCCAACACCAGCAGATGACATGGCTCCCCAAATCAACACAGACTGTGGAAACTTCACACTGGACTTCAAGCATCTTGCAGTGTGTGCCTCTCCATTCTTCCTCCATACTCGGGGTCCTTGGGCCTCTCCATTCTTCCTCCATACTCGGGGCCCTTGGGCCTCTCCATTCTTCCTCCATACTCGGGGTCCTTGGGCCTCTCCATTCTTCCTCCATACTCGGGGTCCTTGGGCCTCTCCATTCTTCCTCCATACTCGGGGTCCTTGGGCCTCTCCATTCTTCCTCCATACTCGGGGTCCTTGGGCCTCTCCATTCTTCCTCCATACTCGGGGTCCTTGGGCTTCTCCATTCTTCCTCCATACTCGGGGTCCTTGGGCCTCTCCATTCTTCCTCCATACTCGGGGTCCTTGGGCCTCTCCATTCTTCCTCCATACTCGGGGTCCTTGGGCTTCTCCATTCTTCCTCCATACTCGGGGTCCTTGTGCCTCTCCATTCTTCCTCCATACTCGGGGTCCTTGGGCCTCTCCATTCTTCCTCCATACTCGGGGTCCTTGGGCCTCTCCATTCTTCCTCCATACTCGGGGTCCTTGGGCCTCTCCATTCTTCCTCCATACTCGGGGTCCTTGGGCCTCTCCATTCTTCCTCCATACTCGGGGTCCTTGTGCCTCTCCATTCATCCTCCATACTCGGGGCCCTTGGTTTCCAAATGAGATGCAAAAGTTGCTCTCATCAGAAAAGAGGACTTTGGACCACTGAGCAACAGACCAGGTCTGTTTTTCTTTAGCCCAGGTAAGATCGTTCTGACGTTGAGTATTGTTCAGGAGCGGCTTGACAAGAGGAATACGACATTTGAAGCCCATGTCCAGGATCCGTCTGTGTGTGGTGGCTCTTGATGCACTGACTCCAGCCTCAGTCCACTCCTTGTGAAAGTCCCCAACACTTTTGAATGGCCTTTTCCTGACAATCCTCTCCAGGCTGCGGTCATCCCTGCTGCTTGTCCACCTTTTTCTTCCACACTTTTCCCTTCCACGTAACTTTCTATTAATGTGCTTTGATACAGCACTTTGGGAACATCCAACTTCTTTTGCAATTCCCTTCTGAGGCTTTCCCTCCTTATGGAGGGTGTCAGTGATGGTGTCAGGTCAGCAGTCTTTCCCATGATTGTGATTCCTACTGAACCAGACTGAGAGACCATTTAAAGGCTCAGGAACCCTTTGCAGGTGTTATGGCTGAATGAGCTGATTAGAGTGGGACACTTTGAGCCGAGATTATTCCACCTTTTCACAATATTCTCATTTTCTGAGATTGTGGATTTGGGGTTTTCATGAGCTGTAAGCCATAAACACTGACGTACAAAGACGTCCACCATACTGCCCCGAACTACATCACTGACCTAATATCCAAGTACCACCCAACACGCACACTCTGCTCCTCACAAGACCTCCTTCTCTCTAGTTCCCTGGTCTCCTCCTCCCACGCCCGCCTCCAGGACTTCTCCAGGGTGTCACCCATCCTCTGGAACTCCCTGACCCAACCCATCAGATTATCACCTACTCTCCTCTCCTTTAGGCGCACCCTGAAAACCCACCTCTTCAAGGAAGCCTACCCCACCCCCTGCTAACTTGCCGACCTCCTCCACTCTTCCTACCACTCCATCCCCCACAGCTATCTCCCCCTGTACCACTATCCCCTCCCTCCTAGATTGTAAGCTCGAAAGAGCAGGGCCCTCGATCCCCTCATGTTTTGCATTGTATTGGTATTGTTCTGTCACATGTTCTGTCCCCCTTTGTAATGTACAGCGCTGAGCGAACTATCGGCGCTTTATAAATACTGTATAATAATAATAATCATCATCACAATGATGATGTAATGAGTTTATCTCATATATTAGTTTCACCTTTTAAGTTGCATTACTGAAATAAATTAACTTTTGCACGATATTCTAATTTTTCGAGTTTCACCTGTTTACACAATTACAAAAAGCTTGGGTATTAAAAAACAAACAATACTCCCTAGGCTCAGTGGTGGTCCTTTTTCTTGATATGGGGGGCCCACCTGATGCATCAATATCACCAAAGGGCCGAACATGCAATTCAGTGAATATTTATTATCAGCAGACATACAGCAGGATACAGTCAGTGACTATGGGCATGATACAAGAGATGGTCAGAGACTGCAGACATGATACAAGAGATGGTCAGAGACTGCAGATATGATATAAGAGATGGTCAGAGACTGCAGACATGATACAAGAGATGGTCAGAGACTGCAGACATGATATAAGAGATGGTCAGAGACTGCAGACATGATACAAGAGATGGTCAGAGACTGCAGACATGATATAAGAGATGGTCAGAGACTGCAGACATGATACAAGAGATGGTCAGAGACTGCAGACATGATACAAGAGATGGTCAGAGACTGCAGACATGATATAAGAGATGGTCAGAGACTGCAGACATGATACAAGAGATGGTCAGAGACTGCAGACATGATACAAGAGATGGTCAGAGACTGCAGACCTGAATACAAGAGATGGTCAGAGACTGCAGCAATGATACAAGAGATGGTCAGAGACTGCAGACATGATACAAGAGATGGTCAGAGACTGCAGACATGATATAAGAGATGGTCAGAGACTGCAGACATGATATAAGAGATGGTCAGAGACTGCAGACATGATACAAGAGATGGTCAGAGACTGCAGACCTGATACAAGAGATGGTCAGAGACTGCAGACATGATACAAGAGATGGTCAGAGACTGCAGACATGATATAAGAGATGGTCAGAGACTGCAGACATGATATAAGAGATGGTCAGAGACTGCAGACATGATACAAGAGATGGTCAGAGACTGCAGACCTGATACAAGAGATGGTCAGAGACTGCAGACATGATACAAGAGATGGTCAGAGACTGCAGACATGATATAAGAGATGGTCAGAGACTGCAGACATGATACAAGAGATGGTCAGAGACTGCAGACATGATACAAGAGATGGTCAGAGACTGCAGACCTGAATACAAGAGATGGTCAGAGACTGCAGACATGATACAAGAGATGGTCAGAGACTGCAGACATGATACAAGAGATGGTCAGAGACTGCAGACATGATACAAGAGATGGTCAGAGACTGCAGACATGATACAAGAGATGGTCAGAGACTGCAGACATGCTGCAGGAGGCTGTGAACATTATATAAGAGTTGTTGGAGGCTGGGGACATGCTTCAAGAGACAGTCCTAGACTGTAGACATATTATATGAGACTGCTAGAAATCACAACTATAACAAAGCAATAGGGAAGCACAGGTTAGTGTGTGCAGGGGCCCTCGAGGGCCGCACAAAAAGTGCAAAGGGCTACATGTGACCCCTTTCCACCCAGACTCTGCAAGGCCCTTGGTAAGGGTAAAAACTACCTGCAATATAAAAAAAAAACTAAAAAACAGCCAACCTACTGCAACGGCATTTTCGAGCAACACAGCCATCTACATGCCAATCATTCAGAAGAATCAACTAAAATCTGTTCTGTTCCCAGACAGCCTGACATACTACAAGAGATGGTCAGAGACTGCAGACATGATACAGGAGATGGTCAGAGACTGCAGACAGGATACAAGAGATGGTCAGAGACTGCAGACATACTACAGGAGATGGTCAGAGACTGCAGACATACTACAGGAGATGGTCAGAGACTGCAGACATGATACAAGAGATGGTCAGAGACCGGACAGCCTGACATACAGAAGAGAGGCCTCCAGGTGGCCATATTGACTTTCACAGAAAATGACAGCGGCTGCAGACTGAAAAGGAAAGGGAATATTTAATAACATCCAATCACAATGACCTCCCACACCTCACCTTTTCCTTCCTTAGTTTTTGCCTTCCTTATGGGTGGAGGCTGAGGAGGCGGCTGAGGCTCCACCAGGAGGGCAGGAGCAACTGCCACAGTTTCCACAGCAGCCGCCACTGCCGCCGCAGCTGCCGCCGCCGAGCTGCCCTTCAGTGGGTTGTTGGAACTGAACTCCCGCCATTTGGCACCGAGCACGGTCATCATCTTGGACATGGGGATCTTGGGATTCTTCTTGGCTATTAAAGGCCTGAACGGTACAATCAGATAAAGGGGTTTATTGCGCTTTTTACAACATAACAAAAATAACAACATCCAATAAAGAAATAACAAAAAGCATTCAATAAAAAAAAATGATAAAACTCTCTGTGGTTCAGTGACTGGTCTGCTACAGGAGGAAGGATTCTGTATTCTACATTTTGTGAAGATATATTCAAAACTGCTAAACACAGAGCACGAGCAACTGTGTGCCCCCTGCACCCTGCAATAGTTCTGTGATAAGCTGCACCCCAGACCGAAGAAATAAAATACCGTCACCGTGAGGTCCCTCCCGCCACACTGCAAGTATTACATGCTCATTAACAGTAGGGTAGTGGTCTCCAAACTGTGGCCCTTTGCTTGCCTTTATATGGCTCTTGGGGCACAATTCCTCCCACTGACACCAATAATGGGGCACTATTCCTCCCACTGACACCAATGATGGGACACTATTCCTCCCACTGACACCAATGATGGGGCACTATTCCTCCCACTGACACCAATGATGGGACACTATTCCTCCCACTGACACCAATGATGGGGCACTATTCCTCCCACTGACACCAAGGATGGGACACTATTCCTCCCACTGACACCAATGATGGGGCACTATTCCTCCCACTGACACCAATGATGGGGCACTATTCCTCCCACTGATACCAATGATGGGGCACTATTCCTCCCACTGACACCAATGATGGGGCACTATTCCTCCCACTGACACCAATGATGGGGCACTATTCCTACCACTGACACCAATGATGGGGCACTATTCCCCTCACTGACACCAATGATGGGGCACTATTCCTCCCACTGACACCAATGATGGGGCACTATTCCTCCCACTGACACCAACAATTGAGCACTATTCCTTCCACTGACACCAATGATGGGACACTATTCCTCCCACTGACACCAATGATGGGGCACTATTCCTCCCACTGACACCAATGATGGGGCACTATTCCTCCCACTGACACCAACAATTGAGCACTATTCCTTCCACTGACACCAACGATGGGGCACTATTCCTCCCACTGACACCAATGATGAGCACTATTCCTCCCACTGATACCAATGATGAGCACTATTCCTCCCACTGACACCAATGATGGGGCACTATTCCTCCCACTGACACCAACGATGGGGCACTATTCCTCCCACTGACACCAATGATGAGCACTATTCCTCCCACTGACACCAATGATGGGGCACTATTCCTCCCACTGACACCAATGATGAGCACTATTCCTCCCACTGATACCAATGATGGGGCACTATTCCTCCCACTGATACCAATGATGGGGCACTATTCCTCCCACTGACACCAATGATGGGGCACTATTCCTCCCACTGACACCAATGATGGGGCACTATTCCTCCCACTGACACCAACGATGGAGCACTTTCCTCCCAATGACACCAACGATGCTCCCCCAGCCCCCAACCACGCCCCTTAAAGCTTATGAAATTACATTTTTCTCCATGGCGGTGGAGAGCGGGCCTCTCCTCGTGTCTCCTTCAGCGGAGGAGAGCGGACCTCTCCTGCACCTGTCCAGTGTAATGGCGGTGCCGAAGAAGAAGCGGGAAGTCGGCTTCAAAACGAGGCTTGGAGCGCAAATCGATCCCCGGGGCCTGGGGATCGCATTGCAAGCCACCCCCTTCATCAATAAATATGCAGGGCATTACTGTGCTCGCCAGAAAGAAATTTCCCCTCGCATTTGGCGAGCGGGCGAGTGGAATTTTCAAGCCCTGGCTTAGAACGCACAATGACCCCGTCCTGCCTCCACCTCTCACCTCAGAAACTGGCTAAAGGCCTTGTAGTTCGTCAGCGTGTGATAATCCTCCTCAGAGAAGGAATAGTCCACATTGTCCAGGCCCCACTCCTCCATCAGCTGGGCTGAGGTCTTTGGCTCCTTCCAAAAACAAATATCCATTGATATTGTTAAAACACAAAAACATCATGCATGGTGGAAATCCACAACCAAATTGAGGTCATCAAGGGAATAAAAAAGACATTAAAGGAGACGAAGGGAAAATGAAGACACGCTCCGTGCATTGACCCATAGCAAGCAGAAGTCAGCACAAATTCTAGCATTGAGAACTTCATTTGTTTACTGCAACTTCTACAATCTTTGTGACCCAATGAGTAGAGTCATCTCACAGCGACCATTCTCTTGCTGGTGACACCTCACTAGGAGGTGGAATCACCAACTCACTGCTAGTGATGCTTTGCTGGTTGGGGCAGCAAGGAGGAGAAGGTAAATTAACCGCATCCCCACCGTCCTGTAGCAGAAGTACTGCTACAGGGGGGCAGGGCTGCGTGAAATTGTGTATATATACGCGATTTTTTTATGTCCGGGTAGGGGGCGCGCGTGAGCGAACTCAGCCAAAAGTGGGGGCGAGTACTTGTCAAAACCAGGTACCTGGTCCCCCCCAAAAAAGGTGCCAAATGTGGCAGCAAAGGGGGAGGGAGCCAGAAAAGCGGAGCTTTCACTTTTGGATGGAACTCCACTTTAAGTTTTAGCAATTTCAGTGAGTTTTTAACAATAGTAGGATATAGTGAATAAGCCCCAATAAAGTAGCTATTATAGCAAAGGGGTAGATTGATCAAGCTAGGGAAATAAATTGGGCCTAATCCTCTGAAGAAATGCGCTATTGGAGTTCAAGATAGTTATGTTTCAAAAAAAAGAAGAGAAAAAAAAAAAAGAGAGAGAGAGAGCCTGACAGTTCAAAGTCTTGGTCCATCCTGGAGGGAGTGTCTCTCATGTGACTTTTATAGGTGACCAGGAGGGCCAATCTGAACATCTCTTTCTAACTGGCCTAAGTTTTGGCCATTCCGATTGTTTTTGCCATCTTTTTTTTTTTTGGTAATAGAAAAGTATGACAGTTCTGTTTATGTAGTGAGACTTCGATACAACTTTACAGTCTCTGGCACTCATGTAGCATCAAAGTCGCATCAAAGTAGTGCAGGAACCTTTATGTAACCAAAGTCGTATGTAAGGGCTAAGAGCTAGGGTCAAATGTTAGGGCTAAGAGCTAGGGTCAAGGGTAGGATTAGAGTTAAGGTTCGAGTTGGGTTAGTTAAGAGCTAGGGTTAGGGTTATGGTTTCGAGGTGGGGTTAGAGTTAAGAGATAGGGTTAGTGTTATGGTTTCAAGTTAAGAACTAGGGTTAGGGTTAGAGTTATGGTTTCGAGTTGCTGTTAGAGTTAAGAGCTAGGGTTAGTTATGGTTTCGAGTTGGGATTAGAGTTAGAGTTATGGTTTAGAGTTGAAGTTAGAGTTAAGAGCTTCGGTTAGGGTTAGAGTTATGGTTTCGAGTTGGGGTTAGAGTTAGGAGCTAGGATTAGGGTTATGGTCTCAAGTTGGGGTTAGAGTTATGGTTTCGAGTTAAGAGCTAGGGTTAGAGTTATGGTTTCGAGTTGGGGTTAGAGTTAAGAGCTAGGATTAGAGTTATGGTTTCAAGTTGGGGTTAGAGTTATGGTTTCGAGTTAAGAACTAGGGTTAGGGTTAGAGTTATGGTTTCGAGTTAAGAGCTAGGGTTAGAGTTATGGTTTCAAGTTGGGGTTAGAGTTAAGAGCTAGGGTTAGAGGTATGGTTTCAAGTTGGGGTTAGAGTTAAGAGCTAGGGTTAGAGGTATGGTTTCAAGTTGGGGTTAGAGTTAAGAGCTAGGGTTAGAGGTATGGTTTCGAGCAGGGGTTAGGGTTAAGAACTAGGGTTAGAGTTATGGTTTCGAGTTGGGGTTAGAATTTAGAACTAGGGTTAGAGTTATGGTTTCAAGTTGGGGCTAGAGTTTAGAACTAGGGTTAGTTATGGTTTCGAGTTGGGATTAGAGTTAAGAGCTAGGGTTAGTTATGGTTTCGAGTTGGGGTTAGAGTTAAAAGCTAGGATTAGGGCTATGGTCTCAAGTTGGGGTTAGAGTTATGGTTTCGAGTTAAGAACTAGGGTTAGGGTTAGAGTTATGGTTTTCGAGTTTGGGTCAGAGTTAAGAGCTAGGATTAGGGTTGTGGTTTCAAGTTGGGGTTAGAGTTAAGAACTAGGGTTAGGGTTATGGTTTCGAGTTGGGGTTAGAGTTAGGAGCTAGGGTTAGAGTTAGAGTTATGGTTTCGAGTTGGGGTTAGAGTTAAGAACTAGGGTTAGGGTTATGGTTAGCAGTAATTACCAGGGCTAGTGTTTCAACCCTAACAGAAGCATAAAAGTCACATCAATGTAGTGCAGGAACCTTTATGAGACTAAAGTCATATGTTAGGGTTAAGAGGTTAGGGTTCGAATTAAGAGGATAAGAGTTAAGGTTAGAGTTATGGTTTCGAGTTGGGGTTAGAGTTAGGAGCTAGGGTTAGGGTTTCGAGTTGGGGTTAGGGATATGGTTTCGAGATGGGGTTAGGGATATGGTTTCGAGTTGGGATTAGAGTTAGAGTTATGGTTTCGAGTTGGGGTTAGAGTTAGGAGCTGGGTTTAGGGTTATGGTTTCGAGTTGGGGTTAGAGTTAGGAGCTGGGTTTAGGGTTATGGTTTCGAGTTGGGGTTAGAGTTAGGAGCTGGGTTTAGGGTTATGGTTTCGAGTTGGGGTTAGAGTTAGGAGCTGGGTTTAGGGTTATGGTTTTGAGTTGGGGTTAGGGATATGGTTTTGAGTTGGGATTAGAGTTAGAGTTATGGATTCAAGTTGGGGTTAGAGTTAGGAGCTAGGGTTATGGTTTTGAGTTGGGGTTAGAGTTAGGAGCTAGGGTTATGGTTTTGAGTTGGGGTTAGAGTTAAGAGCTAGGGTTATGGTTTTGAGTTGGGGTTAGGGATATGGTTTTGAGTTGGGATTAGAGTTAGAGTTATGGTTTTGAGTTGGGGTTAGAGTTAAGAGCTAGGGTTATGGTTTCGCATCAAAGTAGTGCAGGAACCTTTATGTGACCGAAGTCGCATGTTAGGGTTAAGAGGCTGGGGTTCGAGTTAGGGTTAAGAGCCAGCGTTAGAAGCTAGGGTTAAAGTTAGGGTTTAGGGTTAGAGTTAAGGTTAGCGGTAATTCTTAGGGTTAGCGTTTCAACTCACAATTACCGCTAACTCTAACCCTGTCTATTTGTAACTCTCATCCTAACATTGATTCCTAACCCCAGCCATTAACCCTAACACGTGACTTTGGCCACAAAGGTTCCTACACTATTTTGATGCGACTTTGATGCTATTTGAGTGCCAGAGAGTGTAAAAATCCCACTACAAAAACAAAAACTGTCACAATTTTCTATTGGCAAAAAAAAAGAAAAAAAGTAAACTGCATTTTTGGTGTGTGTCCATTGAAGTCTACTATACGTAGAACGCAATCTGCTGCGGGAAAAAAAAAGTCCCTGACCCTTTCCAAAAAACACACCAGCTCACAACGCACGGATGTGAATTAGATCCATGAAAAACCATGTTAAATTTATTGTAGTGTGTTTCTGAAAACTGAAAATCGCACTGAAATCTGCATAAGCGTGAACCTAGGGAAATCAGTCGGGAAAAGCCCGGCAGGTCGAATGATGGACTTGTGTAGAACAAGGGTGCCCATACATGGATCAAAATTCAAATGGCCTCTGCTGAATTTTGATTTATGCATGGCCGGCTATACACTCCACTTCATTGAGGACTTGGAAATGAGCGGAAACCCATTGATTCCAATTAACAGATGCGAAGAAAATGCCTCGAGGAGGGAAACCCAGTCCAGTGACTGCAAGTTGTATGATGCCGTGTGACCCCATTACCTTTATACATCCTTCCTCATTATCGTCATCTTCGCCATCTTTCTTTTTGCGCTTGGCTTTTTTCTCTTTCTTTTCCTTAAGCTTTTTCTTCTTTTTCTTGTTGGGAGCGTAGTCACTGCCTTCACTATCTGACTTTTCCAGCAACATTTCATCCTCATTGTCCGACATGTCCTCATCGCTGCCCTACAACACAGACACAAAGAGTGAAAAGGGTTGTCTCCAATGTAAACCGGCCAATCAGGGGGGAGAACACAAAGTGGCAAGGAGGAGCTTACTAATTACGAGTGTGAATTATTCTGAACCAGCTTGAAAATTTGTAAACTTCTTTTAAGATCCCACACATTTACTTCCTGAATTCTGTGACCCCCATATCACTATTCCCTGTGAGTAGGCACAGCTGTGTCGCACATTTCACAGAGCCTGCCTTCTGAGAGGAGTTTCAGGAGGCGGAGTCAACACGAGAATCACGGCTTGCAGGCAGCAAGGTACGATGGGGCACTATTCCTCCCACTGACACCAATGATGAGGCACTATTCCTCTCACTGACACCAATGATGGGGCACTATTCCTCCTACTGACACCAATGATGAGGCACAATTCCTCCCACTGACACCAATGATGGGGCACTATTCCTCCCACTGACGAGGCACTATTTCTCCCACTGACACCAATGATGGGGCACTATTCCTCCCACTGACACCAATGATGAGGCACTATTCCTCCCACTGACAGCAATGATGGGGCACTATTCCTCCCACTGACACCAATGATGGGGCACTATTCCTCCCACTGATACCAATGATGGGGCACTATTCCTCCCACTGACACCAATGATGGGGCACTATTCCTCCCACTGACACCAATGATGGGGCACTATTCCTCCCACTGACACCAATGATGGGGCACTATTGCTTCCACTGATACCAATGATGGGGCACTATTCCTCCCACTGACACCAATGATGGGGCCTATTCCTCCCACTGATACCAATGATGGGGCACTATTCCTCCCACTGACACAATGATGGGGCGCTATTCCTCCCACTGACACCAATGATGGGGCACTATTCCTCCCACTGACACCAATGATGGGGCACTATTCCTCCCACTGATACCAATGACGGGGCACTATCCTCCACTGACACCAATGATGGGGCACTATTCCTCCCACTGACACCAATGATGGGGCACTATTCCTCCCACTGACACCAATGATGGGACACTATTCCTCCCACTGATACCAATGATGGGGCACTATTCCTCCCACTGATACCAATGATGGGGCACTATTGCTTCCACTGATACCAATGATGGGGCACTATTCCTCCACTGACACCAATGATGGGGCACTATTCCTCCCACTGACACCAATGATAGGGCACTATTCCTCCCACTGACACCAATAATGGGGCACTATTCCTCCCACTGACACAAATGATGAGGCACTGTTTACTACAAGTGACCCCCGGCTATTTTCTATTCTCATTGGCCACAGTGTAGCCCCCCCCCCCCCCCAAACTCTGAAAGACAGTAAATGGGTCTTTGTTTTAGAAAGATTGGTCTTAAACCATTGATGTGGGACTCCCAAATCTTCATTAGCACATTGGCTAAGTGGTTAACACATCTGCCTAGCAGCTCTAGGGTCATTGGTTCGAGTTCCAACCGTGGCACTACCTGCCTGGAGTTTGCAGGTTCTCCCTGTGCCTTCGTGGGTTTCCTCCCACACTCCAAAGACATGATGGTAGGTTAGTTGTCTCCTGTCTAAATTGCCCTAATATGTGTATGTATGAATGTGAGTTAGGGACCTTAGATTGTACGCCCCTTGAGGGTTAGGGACCTTAGATTGTACGCCCTTTGAGGGTTAGGGACCTTAGATTGCACGCCCCTTGAGGGTTAGGGACCTTAGATTGCACGCCCCTTGAGGGTTAGGGACCTTAGATTGTACGCCCCTTGAGGGTTAGGGACCTTAGATTGTACGCCCCTTGAGGGTTAGGGACCTTAGATTGTACGCCCCTTGAGGGTTAGGGACCTTAGATTGTACTGCCCTTGAGGGTTAGGGACCTTAGATTGTACCCCCCCTTGAGGGTTAGGGACCTTAGATTGTACGCCCCTTTGAGGGTTAGGGACCTTAGATTGCACGCCCCTTGAGGGTTAGGGACCTTAGATTGTACGCCCCTTGAGGGTTAGGGACCTTAGATTGTACGCCCCTCGAGGGTTAGGGACCTTAGATTGTACGCCCTTTGAGGGTTAGGGACCTTAGATTGTACGCCCCTCGAGGGTTAGGGACCTTAGATTGCACGTCCCTTGAGGGTTAGGGACCTTAGATTGTACGTCCTTTGAGGGTCAGGGACCTTAGATTGTACACCCCTTGAGGGTTTGGGACCTTAGATTGCACACCCCTTGAGGGTTAGTGACCTAGATTGCACACCCCTCGAGGGTTAGGGACCTTAGATTGCGCGCCCCTCGAGGGTTAGGGACCTTAGAATGTACGCTCCTTGAGGGTTAGGGACCTTAGATTGTACGCCCCTCGAGGGTTAGGGACCTTAGATTGCGCACCCCCTCGAGGGTTAGGGACCTTAGATTGTACGCTCCTTGAGGGTTAGGGACCTTAGATTGTACGCTCCTTGAGGGTTAGGGACCTTAGATTGTACGCCCCTCGAGGGTTAGGACCTTAGATTGCGCGCCCCTTGAGGGTTAGGGACCTTAGATTGTACGCCCCTCGAGGGTTAGGGACCTTAGATTGCGCGCCCCTTGAGGGTTAGGGACTGATGTGAATGTACAATATCCAGGTAAAGCTCTGTGTGGACTGACGGCGCTAAATAGGTCCTGGAACACCCATCACGGCACCTCCTGCAAGCTCTTGTATGGTGTGAAAGCTCTGCAGCCAACCTCACCGGACTCTACATTATGGACTCTACACCGCACTAGGCTAACCGGATTTCCGTTGGGATTCAGCACCTCCCGAATCATTTATTATAGTCCATGTCTATTCCGACTCCCATAACTGAGTGAAGACACTTCTCGGGTAGGTGACCCTTTTATCCGTCGCGGTTCTCTCTGGATAACAGAAGTAATCCCCCGATTGCTTTTCCTCGTTGTTGGACCTTCTCTCCAGCGACGGAGGTTTAGGGTCATGTGTGTCCATTTAACAACCGTACGCCTCTCGACTTTATTCTCTGCAGGAAAGCTATAAAAGTCCATCAGGGAATAATCTTTATTCGATACGGAGAGACAGGAGTGTCTGCACAAGGTCAGGAGCGAAAAATTACCGCCACCGAACAAGTTATCCAATCAGGAGGAAACGTCTGCTGGAGAGAAAATCCATCCACTTCTTCAAATGTGGAGTCTACAGTGAAAGGGTCGATATAGTGGTTTGGGTTTTACGGGCGCGGCTACGCTCTGCGGCACAGCGGCCCAGATCGTCATAAAATGTTTTATGGCAGCCGCTCGCTGGCGGCTTCACAAAGCTGTAACTTGTCACAAATGTTACGGCGACGGGCGGTCTAAGGTCGGCGGCGAGCGCGTTTTGTTGTTGTTGTTAGAAGGTGATCAGCATTTTGTCTCCGAGGTATTTTGTTTGTTTTATTTTTTGGTCCCTATGATTGAGATTTCCACTTTCTTTAACCTCTTCACGCCGGCCGAACGCAAATGTGCGGCCTCCCGGTGTCTGGGCCTAGACGCCGAGCGGCCACACATTTACGTCCGGTTTTAAAAGGACATATGTGCCGAGAGCGCGCGCCCTGCACGCTCCCAGCACACATGTCCGGTACTCACAGAAAGGTCCCGATCTCCTCTTTCGATCGGGACCTTTCCTGATCATGTGATCGCCGTGACGGCGCATTACGGCGGTTACATGACCCTAAGCCCCGCTCCACCTCCTGGCTTCTGAAACTCTTAAGGGGCGGGGAGGCGCCGGCGCGAAGGGGTTAACTATGATTAAAAAAAAAAAAAATTTAAAAATGTCACGCCATGGGAGTGATTTACTAAAACCGGCGCACACAGAATCTGGTGCAGCTCTGCAGAGGAACCAATCAGCTTCCAGGTTTTATTGCTAAAGCTTCACTGAACAAGCTGAAGTTAGAAGCTGATTGGCTCCCATGCAGGGGCGGACTGACCATTTGGAAACTTGGGCATTGCCCGAGGGCCCGGAATCAGTAGGGGGCCCCATGAGATGCCCCTGGTACCTTTTTCATAGGTTTTTTTGAGTTTGGGCAAGGACACAGGGGCCCCATGATTCCCTATTGCCCGGGGGCCCCATGAGTTGTCAGTCCGCCCCTGCTCCCATGCACAGCTGCACCAGATTCTGAGTGCTCCAGTCCTATGCCGGCCACACATGGTTCGAAATTGGACTGATTTACCTAAGAATAATCGTCTGATTTTCATGTTCCCATAGGTGAACTTATCCTTTAACCCCTTCACCTCTTCCTTCCTCTGTATGACCTGTACATTAAAAGTGAAATTCCAGCCTTAGGCCGGCTATACGTGGGTCGAATAGCCGGCTATACGTGGGTCGAGTTTTCATCCGAAAATCGGACTTAAGAATAATCAACCGATTTTCGGTCTGTTAGTGGTGTCAATGACACCGGACGATTTTCACTGTTAGTGGTGTCAATGACACCGGACGATTTTCACTGTTAGTGGTGTCAATGACACCGGACGATTTTCACTGTTAGTGGTGTCAATGACACCGGACGATTTTCACTGTTAGTGGGGCAATGACACCGGACGATTTTTGCTCTGTTAGTGGGGTCAATGGCACCGGCCGATTTTTGCTCTGTTAGTGGGGTCAATGGCACCGGCCGATTTTCATGGTTCCTCCCCTTTTCGGTGATCGGGCATGTTGGAAAATTCGTGAAAAACAACCAATTTTCGACTCGATGGTCAAATCGTAGGATCGTTTTTCTGAAAAGAATGCGCCATGAGCCGTGACCTGGAAGGAACAGAAGTTTCGCCTGTTATATGGGGGGAACTTTATGACTCGGTTGGCCCATTTTCAAAATTATTGATGGCGCCGTCAGATTACCGAGTGAACGACGTTTCTGATTTTCGGACGAAAAATTGTTCGGGGTTTGACCCGTGTATGGCCTGCATTAGTAAACACCCCCCCCCCCCCAATGTGATTTCAAAGATATACAATGAGAATACCAAAAGTTTTGATGCAATGACTAACCCCTTGGCGCTGGTGCCTCCTGGTCCTATAAGAGGTTTCAGATGCCGGGGGGAAGCCTGATCATGTGACCGCCGTGATTGGCTTCAACAGTGGTCACATGATCGCCGGTGATCAGCGATCTCAGCACAGTACTTTTTGTATTCTGGTGCGGCCCTCTTACATGCCGGGAGATTGCATATATATGCGTACCGCCCGCATCAACAGGTTCATGGAACCCTCAGGGAAATTTGTGTGGAGGGAATGCAGTTGTGGCACCTCCAGCACAGAATGCATGCAGTGACAAGGGGTGCTGGGGAGTGCTTTAGGGTCTACTGATGCTGGCTGCTGGGGGATTTGTTGTTGCTGGATGTATCTGTTGTTGAGGGAGGGATTTATTGTTGAAGGTTACTTGTAGATCTATTGTTGCTGGTGGGGTTTATTGTTTCTGGTGTGGATCTATTGTTGCTGATTATTGCAGGGGGTCTATTTTTGCTGGAGAGATCTATTGCTGCTGGAGGCCTATTGTTGCTGGGGGGTAGTTTTGCTGGCTGCATGGGGATCTATTTTACTGCTTTTCTGTTGTTGAGGGAGGGATCTATTGTTGCTAAGGGGGCAATTGCTGCTGGGAGTAATCTACTGTTGAGGAAGGGGTCTATTGTTGCTGGCTGCTGGGAGATCTGATGTGAAAAGAGGGGGGAACTGAGGACTCTGATGGTAAAAGGGGAGGGGGCTGCGGACACTGAT
Organism: Staurois parvus; assembly: GCF_062004578.1. Lineage (NCBI taxonomy): Eukaryota > Metazoa > Chordata > Amphibia > Anura > Ranidae > Staurois > Staurois parvus. The sequence continues at coordinate 44,508 of NW_028318852.1, read as the reverse complement.
GTAAAGGGGAGGGGGCAGCGGATACTGATGTGAAAAGAGGGGGACGGGGGGCTGAGGACTCTGATGTGAAAAGAAGGGGGGAACTGAGGACTCTGGTGGTAAAAGGGGAGGGGCTGAGGACTCTGATGTGAAAAGGGGGGGGGCCTGGGGACTCTGATGGTAAAAGGGAAGGGGGCTGAGGACTCTGATGCTAAAAGGGGTGAAAGCTGAGGACTCTGATGTGAAAAGAGAAGGAGAGGGGCTAAGGACTCTGATGTGAAAAGAGGGGGAGGGGTTGAGGACTCTGATCTGAAAACAGGGGGGAACTGAGAACTCTGGTGTGAAAAGGGGAGGGAGCTGAGGACTCTGATGTGAAAAGGGGGGAGGGGGCTGAGGACTCTGATGGTAAAAGGGGAGGGAGCTGAGGACTCTGATGTGAAAGGGGGGGGGGCTGAGGACTCTGATGTGAAAAGAGAAGGAGGGGGGCTGAGGACTCTGATGTGAAAAGAGGGGGAGGGGGTGAGGACTCTAATCTGAAAACAGGGGGGAACTGAGAACTCTGGTGTGAAAAGGGGGGATGGGGGGCTGAGTACTCTGATGGTAAAAGGGAAGGGGGCTAAGGACTCTGATGTGAAAAGAGGGGGGGGGGGGCTGAGGATTCTGATGTGAAAAGAGTGGGGAACTGAGGACTCTGATGGTAAAAGAGGAGGGGGCTGAGGACTCTGATGTGAAAAGGGGTGAAAGCTGAGGACTCCGATGTGAAAAGAGAAGGAGGGGGGCTGAGGACTCTGATGTGAAAAGAGGGGGAGGGGTTGTGGACTCTGATCTGAAAACAGGGGGGAACTGAGAAATCTGTTGTGAAAAGGGGGGGGGTGAGGACTCTGATGGTAAAAGGGGAGGGAGCTGAGGATTCTGATGTGAAAAGAGGGGGGAACTGAGGACTCTGGTGGTAAAAGGGGAGGGGCCTGAGGACTCTGATGGTAAAAGGGGTGAAAGCTGAGGACTCTGATGTGAAAAGAGAAGGAGGGGGGCTGAGGACTCTAAAGGGGAGGGGGCTGAGGACTCTGATGTGAAAAGAGGGGGAGGGGGTCTGAGGAGGGGGGGGGGAAAGCTGAGGACTCTGCTGTGAAAAGGCGGCAGGGAATGGAACGGAGGTCTCTGATGTGAAAGGGGGGGGGGGGAACTGAGGACACTGATGTGAACAGAGGGGGGCGGGCTGAGGACTCTGATGTGAACAGAAGGAGGTAAATGAGGACTCTGATGTGAACAGAGGGGGGCGGGCTGAGGACTCTGATGTGAACAGAGGGGTGGGAATGGAACGGAGGTCTCTGATGTGAAAAGGGGGGGGGGGGGCTGAGAACTCTGATGTGAACAGAGGGGGGCGGGCTGAGGACTCTGATGTGAACAGAGGGGGGCGGGCTGAGAACTCTGATGTGAACAGAGGGGGGCGGGCTGAGGACTCTGATGTGAAAAGGGGGGGTGGGCTGAGGACTCTGATGTGAAAAGGGGGGGGGCGGGCTGAGGACTCTGATGTGAAAAGGGGGGGGCGGGCTGAGGACTCTGATGTGAAAAGGGGGGCGGGCTGAGGACTCTGATGTGGAAGACGGCCTCTGATGTGACGGTGGGTCTCTAATGTGAAGGGGGACCCCATTTTGCACTGATACACCCAGAGATTGCACATAGTTTCAGAGGGTGCCGTGACCCATCACACCGTCTCCCCAAATCTACCATCTGATCCCACTGCACACAATACAAGACTCCGGCATGAAGGATCTGTGAATGTGCAGCTGCATCCAGAAGTACAGAAACAAATGGAGAAGGAATACAAGAAATGGAATCACGTCGTCAGGTTGTCGGGTTCCTGTGACTGGCGGCTTCACGTGTTTCCGATCCTTCCTGCCACACACTGATTAATAAATACAAATCCCGCCATCACAATATTGTGACGGGAATGTCAGTCTCCTCCACTCAGCGCGCACACGAAGGCAGAACACATGGCGGCACCCGGCGGCTGGGATGAGGTGCGAAGACACGATCTGCATCTCTTACAGGAGCCTCATTGTTACCAATCGGAGAAAAGATCCGTCACTCATGGCAACCATTCAGATTCTTCTATGTAGCCGACCCGCGGAAAGGATTCCCTGGGGGACATGGATCCAGCAAATGCACGATGGAGATTCCTGCCGCCGACCTCCCTCTCACTATAGCGCCCCCTATGGAGGTGGAAGATGGCGGTAGGAGCCACTAAACACAGCCGGAGCCCAGGAGAGGAGCGGAGCCGCGTTTGGCGGTACAGACAGCGGGAGCGGCAAGCAATAACTCCGCCATGCTTGGAGATTTCAGATCCTCAGCTTTCCCGGGAAAAGGCCCATTGCACCCCCCCCCCTTTGCTGCAAGAGGACACCCGGATTTATGGAAAGTACTGTATATTTTTAAAGCCATATCAAACCCAAAAGTAAGCATTTATTATATTTCCAATGCTTAGATGTGATGGCTGCATTTGTTTTCTTTTTTTAGGCTTTCTTGCTTCTATTTCCATCTGGTGATCCAGCCAGTGAGTCTGTTTTTCAACAGAACAAGCTGCCCTACAGATGTGATGTTTCAAACCATTTACCACTGACAGGGGTGCTTACAATGATCGGCTTTTGATTTATGAAAAAAAAAAACTGTTACCGTCATTATGGAAAAAGAGAGAAAAAAGGGAAAGAAAAAGAAAGGAGAAAAAAAGGAGGCAAAATAAAGAGGAAAAAAAGGAGAGAAAAAAAAGAGGACAAAAAAAGAGAGGAAAAAAATAGAAAAAAAAAAGAGGAAACAAAGAGAAAAAAAAAGAGAAAAAAGAGAGAAAAAAGGAAAGAAAAAGGAGAGAAAAAAAAAAAACAAGAGGAGAGAAAGGAGAGAAAAAAAGGAAAGAAAGAAAGGAGAGGAAAAAAAGAGGAAAAAAAGGAAAAAAGAGAGGAAAAAAAAGAGAGAAAAAAAAGGAAAGAAACAAGAGGAAACAAAAGAGAAAAAAAAGGAAGAAAAAAAGTAGGAAACAAAAGAAAAGAAAAGGAGAGAAAAAAAAGAAAGAACAGAAAACCAACACAGATGAGGTGTCTGAAAACCGTTATTTGATGTGACATGTCAGACATGTTTACACCTGTGGTTGGGGGTTGGTAAACCCTTGTGGTTGAGCTGCATTTTTACAGCCCCACAACTGCTCCCCATGTAGCTGGGAAGGAAGTGGCCGAGGTGTACACATCAATGTTTGGATTTGTAGCGCCTGCTGAGCGTGACTAGAATTGTTTACCAATGACTTGGAATGGACTGCTTGTGATTTTCTTGGGTGTCCTTTACACGCTGGGGGGGGGGGGGGGCACCTGTTTTCCTCGGGCCTGGAGAACCGTGGAGAGTTTTTCCCCATCTTTCCGCCTTTGAGGAATACACGGGTGGCGTTGCGTGCAAGCTTAGCTCCGACCTGTCTTTGATCATGCGCACCTCCGGCACCCAGGGCCACAGACAACGTCAGATGCTATTTGCGTCATGACGTCACAAGATGGCGGCACACATGTGGTTGACTGTGCCAACCAGAACCACGATCTTGGGATATCCGGGATGTCAGATGGTGACCATAGATGGAGGTAAGTTAGGGGGCTATTTAGGGGCGGTGACCCCTTGGCCGACTGTACACTGTAGGGGGGACTGTGACACACAATTTGGACTCTGACACCAATGCTGGAGGAGCAATGACACCGTAGAGGTATGGATATTCCCATCTGGCTGGGAAGTCAGTGGCCAGGGGGGTGTACACATTGCAATGGTCCGACTCGCAGCGCCTGCCAATGCAAGTAAATGCGGCCACTCTGCAAGCACCCGAGACGTGTGCAATGCTTGTGTGGGGTTTAAGCAGGATATGATACAATGCCTCCTCACTGCCTATGAAATGTCCTCTGAAGAGTGATCCAAACACAGATCGCTCTTCGGATAGCAAAGCTAATGTGAACAAGGCCAAATGAGCCCCAAATGTGTGTGAAATGTCAGTAACGCATGTTACCAGTCCAGGCGCATCCACCATGCCTCACATTTCAAGCGTGACTAAATGATCCCGCCACCTTCTCCCCATTCTGTACACCAACACACTGAAGGGCCCCGGGGTCCCCCCTGCCCTGCCAGGTGGCGGTTTATTTCCAGCACGCTCTCATTATTCACTGCAGCACTCAGCCAATATTTTATTGATGCCCAAAAAAAAAAAAACTGCACACAATGGTTGCACCTTCCGGAGATCCCCGTAATTGGAAAGTGGAGCTTTTTCACAACGCTTTTGCCTCATAAATGTTATAATTTAGCCATTGAATAATTGGTTGCTATGGAAACGGATTGGGTACAGGTTCAAATCATTTCACTCTTTTCACCAGACACCCCCCCCCCCCAACCTCCATTATACATCTGAATAAGAAGGGCTTTCAGTTCTGCCAATCTGAGATTAGACATAAAAAGGGAAAGTCATTAAGAAAATGGAAGAGGAGGAGACAGCGGGCGCAGCGACACCCCCCCCCCACAATGAATGACAACGCCGCTCAAAGCGTCTCACCAGACGACTCTTCCCAAATCTTTACAGAAGACGGAGATCACTTATTAATTAAGACGTATTGAGAGAAAAAGAGAGAGTGAGAAAAAGAGAGGTGGGGGGAGAGGGAGAGGTGGGGGGAGAGGGAGAGGGGAGGAGAGGGAAAGAGAGGGGAGGAGAGGGAAAGAGAGGGGGGGGAGGGAGAGAGATAGGGGGGAAGAGAGAGGGAGAGGAGAGAGGGGAGGGAGAGAGGAGAGGGGGGGGAGAGAGAGAAGGAGAGAGGGGAGGGAGAGAGAGAGGAGGGGGGGAGAAGGGGGGAGCGATAGAGAAGGGGTAGAGGGGGAGGGAGAGAGAGGGGAGGAGAGAAGGGGGGGGGGAGAGAGAGGGAGGACGGGAGAGAGGGGGGAGAGGGGAGAGAGAGGGGGAAGAGAGAGAGAGGAGAGAGGGGGGAGGGAGAGAGATAGAGAAGGGGGAGAGAGGGGGGAGGGGGGTGAGGGAAAGAGAGGGAGAGAGAAGAAGAGAGAGAGGAGGGGAGTGGGGAGAGATAGAGAGAGAGAGAGAGAGAGAGGAGGAGGAGGAGGAGAGAAAGGGGGGGGAGAGAGAAGGAGAGGGGGGAGAGAGAAGAAGAGAGGGGAGAGAGAGGGAGGGGGGGAGAGAGGGAGGGGGAGAGATAGAGAAGGGGGAGTGAGGGAAAGAGAAGGAGAGAGAGGAGGGGAGGGGGGAGAGAGGGGAAGGGAAGGAGAGCGGAGAGAAGGGAGAGAGAGAGGGGGGGAAGGGAGACAGAAGGAGAGGGAGAGAGAGGGAGGGGAGAGAGAGAGAGGGGAGAGAGAGAGGGGGGGAGAGGGAGAGAAGGAGAGAGAGATGTTTCCTTCTAACAATATTCAGGTAATAGCACACAGTCCTGAGCACACGAGATCCCCGGATGGTCTCATTGCTCAGCCTGATCACCAGTAATGGGTCGTTAATATTTATGGCTGCACAGAGATTATAAATAGTCTGCGATCCATCACACAGAATGTATTATAGGATAAACTCCAGGTATGGGGATGACATTGTCCCGGCTCGGACCAACTGTGTATATACCATACCTGGCTGATGCCCTTGGAAGCTGGAAATCACTGTAGTAAACACTGCTACTACACTACTACTACATCTCTATTACACCACTTCTTCCACGCTGCTACACCTTGACTACACCCCTACTACACTGATACTACACCACTGCTACGCTGCAAACACACCCCTACTACACCTCTATTATACCACTACTACAATGCTACGACTCCGATCCATTACGCTCCCCAATCCGCAGATCCGATCCATTCTGCGGGGATCGGCTTTCTTTACAACATACCTTTTCATGGGGCGGGTCCAGTGTCACCCCGTGCGATCGGTGTCACCCGGTGCGGAGCGCAACCCCCCACACCTGCCTGGGGACGCCACTGCTTCTACTACACCACTCAAGCATATCCATGCAGGAAGAGCAGCGCAACAAAAAATCTAAATGGCAAACCCTTCCCTCGTATATTCATCACATGACTTCTATATCTGTCCGTGTATACATACAGAACATGCAAACATCGACTTCCTGTGTGACATAAAAAGTGCAACACAACAAGAATCAAACGCACCGGATAAAAGAATCAAACGCACTGGATAAAAGAATCAAACGCACCGGATAAAAGAATCAAACGCACCGGATAAAAGAATCAAACGCACCGGATAAAAGAATCAAATGCACCGAATAAAAGAATCAAATGCACCGGATAAAAGAATCAAACGCATCGGATAAAAGAATCAAACGCATCGGATAAAAGAATCAAACGCATCGGATAAAAGAATCAAATGCACCGAATAAAAGAATCAAATGCACCAGATAAAAGAATCAAACACACCAGATAAAAGAATCAAAAGCACCGAATAAAAGAATCAAATGCACCAGATAAAAGAATCAAACACACCGGATAAAAGAATCAAAAGCACCGGACAACCATCACACAGAAATGCTGTGAACTCCACACCGCATCACTGTGAACCCGGGCTTAATGATCTGTAAGCTGCAATTTATGATTTTTTCAGGGGGGGGAGGGGTCTCTCTACTGTTGGAACTTTTTTTCATGAAGGGCATCAGTTTTGTACAAATAAATAAAAACAAAAAAAAGAAAAATTCTTCAGACTCTAGTAGAAGAAGCCATGTTGGGGATGGGGCGAGGGGCGTGTTTTCCCAAATTAGTGCCCCATCATTGGTGTCAGTGGAAGGAATATTGTGCAGTCCAGGATCCGTCCTCCCGCCACCGACGGTCCAGGATCCGTCCTCCCGCCACTGACGGTCCAGGATCCGTCCTCCCGCCACTGACGGTCCAGGATCCGTCCTCCCGCCATTGACAGTCCAGGATCCGTCCTCCCGCCACTGACGGTCCAGGATCCGTCCTCCCGCCACTGACGGTCCAGGATCCGTCCTCCCGCCATTGACAGTCCAGGATCCGTCCTCTCGCCTCTGACGGTCCAGGATCCGTCCTCCCGCCACTGACGGTCCAGGATCCGTCCTCCCGCCACTGACGGTCCAGGATCCGTCCTCCCGCCATTTAGTCCACGATCCGTCCTCCCGCTTCTGACGGTCCAGGATCCGTCCTCCCGCCACTGACGGTCCAGGATCCGTCCTCCCGCCACTGACGGTCCAGGATCCGTCCTCCCGCCACTGACAGTCCAGGATCCGTCCTCCCGCCACTGACGGTCCAGGATCCGTCCTCCCGCCACTGACAGTCCAGGATCCGTCCTCTCGCCATTTAGTCCAGGATCCGTCCTCTCGCCACTGACGGTCCAGGATCCGTCCTCTTGCCATTTAGTCCAGGATCCGTCCTCCCGCCACTGACGGTTCAGGATCCGTCCTCCCGCCACTGACGGTCCAGGATCCGTTCTCCCGCCACTGACGGTCCAGGATCCGTCCTCCCGCCACTGACAGTCCAGGATCCGTCCTCCCGCCACTGACGGTCCAGGATCCGTCCTCCCGCCACTGACAGTCCAGGATCCGTCCTCCCGCCATTGACAGTCCAGGATCCGTCCCCCCGCCATTGACAGTCCAGGATCCGTCCTCCCGCCATTGACAGTCCAGGTTTTGGTCCAGGCGGGGGGCTCTATAACGCAGGCCACACACACGGGTCAAATTCCCAACAAATTGTCTTTAGAAAATCAAAATTTCCATGCATTAATTTTGAAATTCGATCAAGCGAGCCCCTCATGTTGCTACAGAAAAGAATTTTCGTGGCCAAGAATGTTCTTTTCTTTCCCGGTCAGCTTACAGCTCATTTCTTTTTGATTACATTTCTCGCACGGTTCTCCCATCACTGATTCGAAATTTGTTAATTTTTTAAAAAATTTCCAACGCGCCCGATTACTTAAATTGGATGGTCGCTCGAATATCGACCACGGCTGTGGCCCCACTAAGGGTGCGAAATTCGAACGAAAATTCTTAGAAAAGATATTCGAAAGAAACAAATTCTTTTGGAATTCGACTCGTGTATGGGCGGCTTCAGGCTGGATTCACAGCACCTGCGTCATGTTTCTTTGCAGGCACCCCAGCTGCCAATCGTTGAAATGCATTTTTTTTTTTGTTTTTTTTTACGTGTTGCATCTATCGGCCTTTTTTTCACAGCAGGAGCCAATATACTTACTTTTTTCTTTTGCTGTAATGAGTTTTGATTGGTTTAGAAGCATTCCAGTAGATTTTTCCAGTGCAGTTCTGTGCAGAAAAAATGTGGCATTTTGTACTTTTTTTTTTCTACACTGTGTGTACTGCAAATGTGGGGGGGGGGGGGTCGGAGAAAGGCAGGAGAGCAGCAGTGTATACAGTGACTGGCTGTCACTATAGGTCAGAGCTGGTTTTTAAATGTAATTGCCGGCTTTTTCTTCCACTATAGCTCAGAGAATCAGCTGTCACTTTCCCCCCATCTAAAAGAAACAAAGTTTCCTTTTAGTTTATTTCCCCCGAGATAAAAGAAATAAAGTTTAATTTTAGTTTATTTCCCTGAGTTAAAAGAAACTGTTTCCTTTTAGTTTATTTCCCCCCCGAGATAAAACAAAGTTTCCATTTAGTTTATTTCCCCGAGATATAAGAAACAAAGTTTTCTTTTAGTTTATTTCCCCCGAGATAAAAGAAACAAAGTTTCATTTTAGTTTATTTTCTCCGAGTTAAAAAAAACAAAGTTTCATTTTAGTTTATTTCCCCCGAGTTAAAAGAAACAAAGTTTCATTTTAGTTTATTTCCCTGAGTTAAAAAAAAACAATGTTTCCTTTTAGTTTATTTCCCCTGAGATAAAAGAAACAAAGTTTCCTTTTATTTTTTTCCCCTGAGATAAAAGAAACAAAGTTTCCTTTTAGTTTATTTCCCCCAAGATAAAAGAAACAAAGTTTCATTTTAGTTTATTTTCCTGACTTAAAAGAAAGAAAGTTTCCTTTTAGTTTATTTCCCCGAGATAAAAGAAAGAAAGTTTCCTTTTAGTTTATTTCCCCCGAGATAAAAGAAACAAAGTTTCCTTTTAGTTTATTTCCCTGAGATAAAAGAAACAAAGTTTCATTTTAGTTTATTTTCCTGAGTTAAAAGAAAGTTTCCTTTTAGTTTAATTCCCTGAGTTAAAAGAAACAATGTTTCCTTTAAGTTTATTTTCCAAAATAAAAGAAACAAAGTTTCCTTTTAGTTTATTTCCCTGAGATAAAAGAAACAAAGTTTCCTTTTAGTTTATTTGACAGAGTTAAAAGAAACAAAGTTTAATTTTAGTTTATTTCATCGAGATAAAGAAACAAACTTTCCTGTAGGTTTATTTCCCCCGAGATAAAATAAACAAATTTTTATTTTAGTTTATTTTCCTGAGAAAAGAAAGTTTCCTTTTAGTTTAATTCCCCGAGTTAAAAGAAACAATGTTTCCTTCAAACTTTCATTTAGCTCTGGGAAAAGTGACAGCTAATTCTGTGAGCTATAGTGACGGAAAAAAAAAGCCGCCAATTGCATTTAAAAACCGGAACCGACCTATAATCACAGCCAGTGATGGAGCCTCTCTGTATACACTGCTCCTCTCCTGCCCCCTCCACTGCTCCTCTCCCCACCCCTCCCTACAAAGAGGACCTGTCACTCATATGCTATCACATAGGGAACTATTGGTCTCTTATGTGATAGCAATAAAATCATCAGTTAAAATATATATATCTATCTACATGAAGGTAGAAAAAAAATTGGAGCCTCCCCACCCCCACATACGCAGGCATTTCGGTTTCGGATCGGTGTTCGGCCCCATGCATTCTGAATTTTCAGTATCGGTTTTGGCACCAGAATTGTCATTTCGGTGAGATAAACGACCAAGAGGCCTCCAGCAACTCTGAAGCTGTGTCAGGAACTGATGACAAAGAGCTGACATTGTGTGCATGTGACACCAATATCACCAATCCTCCACAAATGGGGCTTGTATGGGAGGGTGCAAGAAAAAGGCTGCTCCTCAAGAAAGGCCACATGTGCAGCCACCACTGAGCTTTATCAAAATGCACCTTGAAGGTTCTGAGGCCACACAGAGAAAGGGGTTCTGGTCAGAGGAGACTAAAATGGAAGGACTTGGCCTCAACACTAAATGATATGTCTGGTGAAAATCCAACCCAGCTCACCATCCAAATCCCACCATTCCTACAGTACAGCATGGAGGGAAGATATCCTGTTATGGGGGGGAGGGTAATATCCTGTTATGGGGGGTAATATCCTGTTATGGGGGGTAATATCCAGTTATGGGAAGTTTCTCTGCAGCAGGGACTGAAGCACTTGTCAGGATAGAAGGAGAAATGGACAATGGGGCAAAATCCCATCACAATCTGGAGGAAAATCTGCTGCCCTCGGCCAGAAAGTGGTCAATAGGAAGAAGGTTCACCTTCCAACATGACAATGAGCCAATGCACAGCGACAATGACCCCCCCCCCCAGTGGTTGGAGGAGGAGAAGGGGGATGTCATTGCATGGCCTAGTCAGAGCCCAGACTTCAAACCCATTGAAAATCTGTGGAATGACTTGAAGACTGCCGTCCACAAACCATCACCATCCAATGTCACCATCCAATGTCAACATCCAATGTCACCATCCAATATCACCATTCAATATCACCATCCAATGTCACCATCCAATGGCACATCCAATGTCACCATTCAATATCACCATCCAATGTCAACATTCAATGTTACCATTCAATGTCACCATCCAATGTCACCATCCAATGTCACCATTCAATGTCTCCATCCAATGTCACCATCCAACGTCACCATCCAACGTCACCATTCAACGTCACCATCCAACGTCACCATCCAACGTCACCATCCAACGTCTCCATCCAATGTCACCATCCAACGTCTCCATCCAACGTCACCATCCAATGTCAACATCCAATGTCACCATCCAATGTCACCATCCAACGTCACCATCCAACGTCACATCCAACGTCACCATTCAACGTCTCCATCCAACGTCACCATCCAATGTCACCATTCAATGTCTCCATCCAATGTCACCATCCAACGTCTCCATCCAATATCACCATCCAATGTCACCATCCAATGTCACCATCCAACGTCACCATCCAACGTCACCATCCAATGTCTCCATCCAATGTCACCATCCAATGTCACCATCCAACGTCTCTATCCAACATCACCATCCAATGTCACCATCCAATGTCAACATCCAATGTCACCATCCAATGTCAACATTCAACGTCACCATCCAACGTCACATCCAACATCACCATTCAACGTCTCCATCCAATGTCACCATCCAACGTCTCCATCTAATATCACCATCCAATGTCACCATCCAACGTCACCATCCAATGTCAACATCCAATGTCACCATTCAATGTCTCCTTCCAATATCACCATCCAATGTCACCATCCAACGTCACCATCCAACGTCACCATCCAATGTCACCATCCAACGTCACCATCCAACGTCACCATCCAACGTCTCCATCCAACGTCACCATCCAATGTCAACATCCAATGTCACCCAATGTCAACATTCAACATCACCATCCAACGTCACATCCAACGTCACCATTCAACGTCTCAATCCAATGTCACCATCCAATGTCACCATTCAATGTCTCCATCCAATGTCACCATCCAACGTCTCCATCCAATATCACCATCCAATGTCACCATCCAATGTCACCATCCAATGTCACCATCCAACTTCACCATCCAACGTCACCATCCAACATCACCATCCAATGTCAATATCCAATGTCACCATCCAATATCGCCATCCAATGTCACCATCCAATGTCAACATTTAATATCACCATCCAATGTCACCATCCAATATCACCATCCAATGTCACCATCCAATGTCACCATCCAATATCACCATCCAATGTCACCATCCAACGTCACCATCCAATGTCACCATCCAACGTCACCATCCAATGTCACCATCCAACGTCACCATCCAATATCACCATCCAATGTCAATATCCAATGTCACCATCCAACGTCACCATCCAACGTCACCATCCAATATCACCATCCAACGTCACCATCCAACGTCACCATCCAACGTCACCATCCAATGTCAACATCCAATGTCACCATCCAATGTCAACATTCAACATCACCATCCAACGTCACATCCAACGTCACCATTCAACGTCTCAATCCAATGTCACCATCCAACGTCACCATCCAATGTCACCATCCAACGTCTCCATCCAATATCACCATCCAATGTCACCATCCAATGTCACCATCCAACGTCACCATCCAACGTCACCATCCAATGTCTCCATCCAATGTCACCATCCAATGTCACCATCCAACGTCTCTATCCAACATCACCATCCAATGTCACCATCCAATGTCAACATCCAATGTCACCATCCAATGTCAACATTCAACGTCACCATCCAACGTCACATCCAACATCACCATTCAACGTCTCCATCCAATGTCACCATCCAACGTCACCATCCAACTTCACCATCCAACGTCACCATCCAACATCACCATCCAATGTCAATATCCAATGTCACCATCCAACATCACCATCCAATGTCAATATCCAATGTCACCATCCAATATCGCCATCCAATGTCACCATCCAATGTCAACATTCAATATCACCATCCAATGTCACCATCCAATATCACCATCCAATGTCACCATCCAATGTCAACATTCAATATCACCATCCAATGTCACCATCCAATGTCACCATCCAATATCACCATCCAATGTCACCATCCAACGTCACCATCCAATGTCACCATCCAACGTCACCATCCAACTTCACCATCCAACGTCACCATCCAATATCACCATCCAACGTCACCATCCAATGTCACCATCCAATATCACCATCCAATGTCACCATCCAACGTCACCATCCAATGTCACCATCCAACGTCACCATCCAATGTCACCATCCAACGTCACCATCCAATATCACCATCCAATGTCAATATCCAACGTCACCATCCAACGTCACCATCCAATGTCACCATCCAACGTCACCATCCAATGTCACCATCCGACGTCACCATCCAATGTCAATATCCAATGTCACCATTCAATGTCTCCATCCAATATCACCATCCAATGTCAATATCCAATATCACCATCCAATGTCACTGAATCTGAGCCGTTCTGCAGGAAAAGGGGGTTCAACAAAATACAGACACGGGGGGGGTCCTTTTTCCAACTCGGTGATTCTGTTTTTGTATTTTTCCATGACATGCTGGGGTTATATCTTTCACTTTGATGTTATGAGCTGAGTAAATAAAGCTGGATAAAACAAAAGCTGGATAAAAACAAAAACTGTGTCTGTCTTCATTTCAGGCTGCGAAGCAACAAAATGTGATTTTAAAAGGGGGGGGGGGGGATTTTTTTCTATACTCGCTGCAATTTACAAGCAGTAACAGCAACCAGGCTTTTTTTTTTTCCTTACTAAATAAAAGCTGATGATTGTAAGCATACCTGTCAGTGGACAAAAGGTTTGTCTCATCTCTGTAAAATAATACATCAGGAACAGAGCTTGTTCTTTCATAAAAACAGACTTACTGGCTGGATCACTAGGTAAACATAACAGAAAGAAAGCCTAAAAAAAAGAAAAACTAATAGCAGCCACCAGATCTATGAATCGGGAAGCTGCACTATATTAAATGTTTGCTCTTGGCTTTCAGACCGCTTTAAATCCGCCACAGATTCAGACCTATTCAATAAAAGGAGTGCAGAAACTCCAACCAATCACAAATGGCCATTTACTGATGTCATTTCGGCAGTCTGGATGCCGTAGATCATGCGAAGGAGGCTGTCGGTGTACACGGACATTTATTTCTCACATTATGGGACGTTCTATCATTCAGAGGACTTTAACCTTCAAGTGAAAGGAAAAAAAAAAAAAACTAATCAGACTAATTATTCTGGCAGACGCCGGAGACGGCAGAGACAAACAAATGGTGGCTCGGGAGGGAAGACGTTGGCCGGTAAAGTGACGGCACGCTTCCCTCCTCATCAAATCCACCAACAGATGGTTTTCTACAAACTCATTGATGGCGGCTGAGATATACGATGTGACGGCAGGGTGCTGCGTGCCGTCCGGGGGGGTTACAGTCCAGACACGTCCGGGTACAAGAACTCCACTTTCATTATATACATAATATTATGACCACCCACCTAATACTGGGTAGGCCCCCCCCTTTTGCCTTCAAAACAGCCCTGACCCGTCTCACCATGGACTCCACAAGACCTCTGAAGGTACGCCGTGGTATCCGGCACCAAGCCGTCAGTAGCAGATCCTTTAAGTCCTGTAAGTTGGGAGGTGGGGCCTCCATGGACCGGACTTGTTTTTCCAGCACTTCCACAGAAGCTCCATTGGACTGAGATCTGGAGAATTTGGAACCCGAGTCAACACTTCAAACTCATTGTTGTGTTCCTCAAACCATTCTTGAACCATTTTTGTAGAGGCCACTGCCATCAGGGAATGCGGTTTCCATGAACGGGGGTATTTGGTCACCAACAATATTTAGGTAGGTGGTACATGGCATCCACATGAATGGAGGAGCCAAGGCTTCCCAGCAGAACATTGCCCAAAGCATCACACTGCCTCTACCGGCTTGTCTTCTCCCCATACTGCATCCTGGTGCCATCTATTCCCCAGGTAAGTGACGCACACCCACCCAGCCATCCACAAGATGGAACAGGCATGGCCTTCACTAGACCTCTGAAGGTACGCCTTGGTATCCGGCACTGAGCCGTCAGTAGCAAATCCTTCAAATCCTGTAAGTTGGGAGGTGGGGCCTCCATGGATCGGACTTGATTTTCCAGCACATCCCACAGATGCTCGATTGGATGGAGATCTGGAGAATTTGGAGGCCGAGTCAAAACCACAAACTCGTTGTGTTCCTCAAACCATTCTTGAACCATTTTTGCAGTGTGGTAGAGGCGCATTATCCTGCTGAAAGAGGCCACTGCTATCAGGGAATGCGGTTTCCATGGGGTGTACTTGGTCACCAACAATGTCTAGGTAGGTGGTACGTGTCTATCCACATGAATGGCAGGAGACAAGGTTTGCTAGCACAACATTGCCCAAAGCATCACATTGTTAGCCGTCTTCCCGTCCTGGTGCCATCTCTTCCCCAGGTAAGTAACGCACACCCACCCAGCCCATCCACATGATGGAAAAGAAAATGTCATTTATCAGATCAGGCTACCTTCTTCCATGGCTCCATGCTCCAGTTCTGATGCTCACGTGCCCATTGTAGGCTCTTTTGGCTATGGACACGGGTTGCCCAAAGCATCACATTGTTAGCCGTCTTCCCATCCTGGTGCCATCTCTTCCCCAGGTAAGTAACGCACACCCACCCAGCCCATCCACATGATGGAAAAGAAAATGTAATTTATCAGATCAGGCTACCTTCTTCCATGGCTCCATGCTCCAGTTCTGATGCTCACGTGCCCATTGTAGGCTCTTTTGGCTATGGACACGGGTTGCCCAAAGCATCACATTGTTAGCCGTCTTCCCATCCTGGTGCCATCTCTTCCCCAGGTAAGTGATGCACACCCACACGGCCATCCACATGATGGAAAAGAAAATGGCATTCATCAGACCAGGCCACCTTCTTCCATCACTCCAGTTCTGATATTTATAAACGCAGAGTCTTCTCTGATTGGACAAGTACAGAGCGTGACGCCACTGCCCCACCTTTCCACCCTACGAATCAGGGAACGCTTTACATTCATTGAGAATATGCAAAGTGGCCTGTAATTGGCGCTTGTGCAAAGTGACTGAACCAAATTCCCAATGCAGGCGTTTGGCGCGGGACCCGGGAGAACAGTAGGGATCACTGAAGTAGCGGTGTAGTAGCGCTGAATACGACGGCGATTTCCAGATTCCAGGGGGGTCCCACAGGTATGGAATTCACAGGGGTTGATTTAGTAAAGGCAAACAGACACTCAGAGCTTAGTAAATGAGGTAAAGATTTAGTTTGCAAAGAACACCCAATCACATGCAAGGAATAAAAAACAATAAAAACACAAAAAACAAACAAACAAAGAAACTGAGCATTTTTGCTTGCACATGATTGGATGATGGAAGTCAGCAGAGCTTCCCCTCATTTACTAAGCTCCGGAGCAACTGCACTTTGCAGAGTGCACAGTCTATTTGCCTTTAGTAAATCCACCCCGTAGCTACATTGAGCTAAGGGATGTTATGTTCTCCACCTCATCCATACAGAGAATGCTTTGTAGTCATTGTGAAAATACAAAGGGTTCTCTATATGGCACCCATGCCGAGCAGCCAACCTCCTGTGTTCACAGTGCACCAGGCTGGCCACTCAGCACGGGGCCCAGAAGCTGGTGGAGGTCACGGTAGTAGCGGTGTAGTAGCGGTGTCTAATCCTGGGATATCGGCCAAGTATGTCATGTACTGTACATAGTTACATTGTTCAAGGCTGGACCTGCAAAACCATACCTGGAATTCAGCTTTAACCAGTTCTTGCCCAGCCTACAGTCAAATGACGGCTGGGCGGTATATTCACAGTTCCAGGTGGCAGTGCGATCTGTCAACCGCTGTGTCATTGGTGGACTGGCTGCTGCCGGTACCATGTGATCACTGTGGCCAATCACAGCAGATCACATGACAGCTGTGCACAATGGATGGCTTTCATTCATGCTATTTATTGTGCGCTATTGTGTTGATCTCTGTGATTGGTCATAGTGATCACTTGGTACAGACAGGGCTAATCACAGCCCATCTGTACCATGTGATCGCTGTGGCCAATCACATGACAGCTGTGCACAATGGATGGCTTTCATTTAAGCTATTTATTGTGCACTGTTGTGTTGGTCTCTGTGATTGGTTATAGTGATCACTTGGTACAGACAGGGCTAATCACAGCCCATCTGTACCATGTGATTGCTGTGGCCAATCACATGACAGCTGTGCACAATGGATGGCTTTCATTTAAGCTATTTATTGTGCACTGTTGTGTTGGTCTCTGTGATTGGTCATAGTGATCACTTGGTACAGACAGGGCTAATCCCAGCCCATCTGTACCATGTGATCACTGTGGCCAATCACATGACAGCTGTGCACAATGGACTGCTTTCATTCAAGATATTTATTGTGCACTGTTGTGTTGATCTCTGTGATTGGTCATAGTGATCACTTGGTACAGACAGGGTTAATCACAGCCCATCTGTACCATGTGATCGCTGTGGCCAATCACATGACAGCTGTGCACAATGGACTGCTTTCATTCAAGATATTTATTGTGCACTGTTGTGTTGATCTCTGTGATTGGTCATAGTGATCACTTGGTACAGACAGGGCTAATCACAGCCCATCTGTACCAGGTAATCGCTGTGGCCAATCACATGACAGCTTTGCACAATGGACGGCTTTCATTCAAGCTATTTATTGTGTGCTATTGTGTTGATATCTGTGTTTGGTCATAGTGATCACTTGGTACAGACAGGGCTAATCACAGCCCATCTGTACCATGTGATCGCTGTGGCCAATCACATGACAGCTGTGCACAATGGACAGCTTTCATTCATGCTATTTATTTTGCAATATTGTGTTGATCTCTGTGATTGGTCATAGTGATCACTTGGTACAGACAGGGCTAATCACAGCCCATCTGTACCATGTGATCGCTGTGGCCAATCACATGACAGCTAATCATAGCCCATCTGTACCATGATATCAGCTGTGGCTATTCACAATAGTAAACACTGAATGCATCAATTTCATTCAGTAAAAATGGTTACTCATAAGATTGAAATTCACTGGTAAAAGCAATCATAATGTGTAATAATAATAATAATAATAATAAAAAACAAAATCCTGATGACTTCTCCAGAGTAGTATAATGTGACTATGTTAACATTGCTAATAATAACAAAACCTTGTGAGCTGCTATGTGCAAAATAAAATAAAATGTAAAAATAAAACATCAGTGAGCTGCATACACTAATGATACTCTCATAACCAGTACGTGATATAAGAGCAATTATTTCATGCAGTGCCGCGCTTCGCTTCTCCTATCCACTGTCACATGAAAATATACAATTATAAAAATGCAATGCTCCAAAACAGGAAAAATATATGTGCATAATAAACAGGAATGTCCACTTTCAGTCTTCTTTGTACCAGAAAATCAGGATCCTCTTCACAATAAGCCTCTAGATGCCACCACCTCTGTAGTGCCACATTCTTATTATTATACAGGATTTATTATTATTATTATTATTATTATTATTATTATTATACAGGATTTATTATTATTATTATTATTATTATTATACAGGATTTATTATTATTATTATTATTATACAGGATTTATTATTATTATTATTATTATTATTATTATTATACAGGATTTATTATTATTATTATTATTATTATACAGGATTTATTATTATTATTATTGTTATTATTATACAGGATTTATTATTATTATTATACAGGATTTATTATTATTATTATTATTATACAGGATTTATTATTATTATTATTATTATACAGGATTTATGGCGCCAACAGTTTGCTCAGCGCTGTACAATATAACGGGAGACAATACAGCAACCATACAGTTCAGGAATAGGAGGGCCCTGCCCATGGAGCTTACAATCTAAAGGAAGGGGACCCATGTAGGACCAATTCCCTGTGCTGTCACCTGGAATATATATATTGCTCTGATCAGCGTGTTAAAAAAAAAAAATCTTTAAAAAAAAGAAAATAAATGTAAAATAAATAGTTTTTTTTCTTCCGCATATTGTCTTCACCAGTCAGTGTCTCTGATCAACACCACACCAGTTATATGAGGACGCTGTACTACACTGGTGACAGCATGAAAAAAAATTGTGAAAAATCTATTTTTTTTTAAATTGCTTCATTTTCCAAAAAACTGCCAAAAAAATGTACAACTTCAAAAAACTTGCCACACTTCTTACTATATACCACAGGCTGTGTACTTTCCAAAAATTTGGGGGGTATTTTTACTGTCCTGACATTTGGGGGGATTTGCACTGTCCTGACATTTGGGGGGATTTGTACCATCCTGACATTTGGGGGGATTTGTACCATCCTGACATTTGGGGGGATTTGTACCATCCTGATATTTGGGGGGATATCTGTACTGTCCTGACACTTGGGGGGATTTGTACTGTCCTGACATTTGGGGGGGATTTGTACTGTCCTGACACTTGGGGGGATTTGTACCGACCTGACATTTGGGGGATATCTGTACTGTCCTGACATTTGGGGGATATCTCTACTGTCCTGACATTTGGGGGATATCTCTACTGTTCTGACATTTGGGGGATATCTGTACTGTCCTGACATTTAGGGGGATATCTGTGCTGTCCTGACATTTGGGGGATATCTGTACTGTCCTGACATTTGGGGGATATCTGTACTGTCCTGACATTTGGGGGATATCTGTACCGTCCTGACATTTGGGGGGATATCTGTACTGTCCCGACATTTGGGGATTTGTACTGTCCCGACATTTTGGGGGATATCTGTACTGTCCTGACATTTGGGGATTTGTACTGTCCTGACATTTTGGGGGATATCTGTACTGTCCTGACATTTGTAGGATTTGTACTGTCCTGACATTTGGGGGATATCTGTACTGTCCTGACATTTTGGGGGATTTGTACAGTCCTGACATTTTGGGGGATTTGTACAGTCCTGACATTTGAGGGGTATCTGTCCTGTCCTGACATTTGGGGGGATTTGTACTGTCCTGACATTTGGGGGATTTGTACTGTCCTGACATTTGGGGATATCTGTACTGTCCTGACATTTGGGGGATATCTGTACTGTCCTGACATTTGGGGGATTTGTACTGTCCTGACATTTGGGGGGATTTGTACTGTCCTGACACTTGGGGGATTTGTACTGTCCTGACATTTGGGGATATCTGTACTGTCCTGACATTTGGGGGGTATCTGTACTGTCCTGGCATTTTCGGGCTTCAAGATCAGCTGTCAGTACATCAGAATCGATCGATTTTCAGAAATATACACCCTTGGTTTGTGGACTCTATAACTTTCCTACAGACTAAATAATGGTTTGATACAGGAATGTTATACTAGGTGATTTTAGTGTATTTAGTGAATGTCACTTTTTCACATTTTTGAATTTCCCGCCAGTTCCGTCCCCCGTACGCCCCGAGGTCGCAGGGACCGGAACCTGGAAGATGGATGCCGGCATCGGCCGGAGGACATTACAGGGGACACTGCAGGGAGGACATTGCGGGAGCGCAGGACAAGGTAAGTGCTGGAGGGATCCCGAAGAAGCACTGCAGTGTATTCCCGAGTGTAGCTCGGGGGGGTTACCGCTTGTGGTGCTGAAACTTTAACCTGAGCTACACTCGGGA
The DNA here is from genome assembly GCF_062004578.1 of Staurois parvus. Classification (NCBI taxonomy): domain Eukaryota; kingdom Metazoa; phylum Chordata; class Amphibia; order Anura; family Ranidae; genus Staurois; species Staurois parvus. The sequence goes on along the minus strand of NW_028318852.1, from coordinate 24,079 downwards.
ATACCTCCAGGGGGGTTAACAACACCCCGAAAACGTTCTGCGATGTGCAGAATCGGATTGCATAGGTGTGAATACGCGTGCGATCCGATTCTAGTGCGGACCCAAAAAAGGGTCCTGCACCTTTTTGGTGCGAGTTGGTGCGATTGGTGCCATACATAATGTACGGCTCCAATCGCACCGCACACAAATCACATGTGACTTGCACAGGAATGCGGTGCGGTTCCTGTGCGAATCACATTTGATGTACCACACCGCATGAGTGTGAACCCAGCCTTAACCACTTCAAGTCACCCCCTTCCTGCCCAGGCCAATTTTCAGCTTTCAGTGCTGTCACACTTTGAATGACAATTGCGCGGTCATGCAACACTACTGTACCCATATGACTTTTTTAGCTTTATTTTGGTGGTATTTATTCACCGCTGGGATTTTTATTTTTTTTAGCTATATAAATGAAAAAATCCAAAAATTTTTAAAAAAGTGTTTTTCTTATAAAATTTTGCAAATAAATAATTTTTCTTCATAAATCTTGGCCAAAATTTATTCCATTATCTTTTTAGTAAAAAAAAAAAATATACCCAAATTAGTTTATAACCAAAAATTATTTTTAAACTTTTTTTTACATTTTTATTTTATTTTTTTTATATTATTATTTATGCTTTTTTTTTTTTTTTTTTACATACTGTCACCCTAGCACTACAGTGTCACCATGGTGACACTGTAATACTTGTGGGGGGGGTGATGAAGATTTTTTTTTTTTCTTACACTGATTGCTTTTATACCCATAAAGGCTGTAAAAGCAATCATTTCCCCTTCTCTCTGGCTGCATTCTTGCAGCTATTGAGAAATACTGTGTGAGCTGTGATTGGTCACAGCTTGTCATATGGTACAGGGCTGTTGTGAATTGCCATGTACCATGTGATCTCTGTGATCATTCACAGATTTCACACGTAGTAAGCAATGATATCAGAAGTGACATCTTGCTTACTACCCTGCATGTGATCACTGATGGGCCAATCAGTGATCACATGATCGGGACCTCACACAGAGGTCCCAAACAGCGATCGGTGTTCCACTGTGTCTGGAGGGCACAGCAGGCACCGGATCGCGGTGCTGCACGCTCCCAGGGAGTGCGCACAAGCAGGGGGCAGGGAAGCTGTTTATAAACGCCACCCGACCCTGCACTGCCCCATCCGGCCGTTTATATACAACTGCCAAACGGGAGGTGGTTAACCACTTCCCGACCGGCCGTTGCATATAAACGGCCGGACGGTGGCAGTGCAGGGGTGGGTGCCGTTTATAAACAGCCTCCCACACCCTGCTTGTGCGCGCTCCCTGGGAGCGCGCAGCACCGCGATCCAGTGCCCGCTGTGTCTTCCGGACACAGTGAGACACCGATCGTCGGACGGGACCTCTGTACGAGATCCCGATCATGTGATCACTGATTGGCCAATCAGTGATCACATGCAAAGTAGTAAGCAAGATGTCACTTGTGACATCATTGCTTACTACGTGTGAAATCTGTGAATGATCACAGAGGTCACATGGTACAGGGCTATTCACAACAGCCTTGTACCATGTGACAAGCTGTGACCAATCACAGCTCACTCAGTACATCTCAATGAGTGCAAGAATGCAGCCAGAGAGAAAGAGAAATGATTGCTTTTACATCCTATATGGATGTAAAAGCTATCAGTGTAAAAAAAAAAAAAAAAAAAATCTTCATCACCCCCCACAAGTAGTACAGTGTCACCATGGTGACACTGTACTGCTAGGGTGACAGTATGTAAAAAAATAAAATAAAATAAAAAATAATAATATAAAAAAATAAAACAAAAATGTGAAAACAAATGTTTAAAAATTATAATTTTTGGTTATAAACTAATTTGGATTTTTTTGTTTTACTAAAAAGATAACGGAATAAATTTTGGCTAAGATTTATGATGAAATATTATTTATTTGCAAAATTTTATTTAAAAAAAACACTTTTTTTTCAAAATTTTTGGACTTTTTCATTTACATAGCAAAAAAACAATAAATATCCCAGCGGTGAATAAATACCACCAAAATAAAGCTTTATTTGTCTCAAAAAGATGGTAAAAAATTAATATGCGTACAGTGTTGCATAACCACGCAATTGTCATTCAAAGTGTGATAGCGCTGAAAGCTGAAAATTGCCCTGGTCAGGAAGGGGGGGAAAGTGTCCGGTCTGGAAGTGGTTAATATAAGGGCACTTACCTGTCCCGGGAGTCCAGTGTTGTCCTCACCTGAGCCGATTCTTCAGTCGGGTTCCTGGCGCCGGCATCTTCAGTAAAGGAAACTGGACGGGAAGGTTTGCAACTTCACAGCCAGTTTCCTATTTCACATGCGCAAAGGTAACAATGTAACTATGCAATTAGTATGATACCTGAAGTGGTTAATTAGTGACATCATAATGTTAATTAATCAGATACCAATTTGCAAATATTGTGTCAGTCCGCCGAAATGGTTCTGAGCGTGGAGTGGAGTCAACAGGTCCTCTTTTACATGAAAGTGGAATTCACGTGATGAGAGATATCGGAGGAGAATTGACATAAAAATGTAAATAAAAGGCGTGTAATGTATGGAAATGAAATCCATTCCAACGGAGAATTTACATGAAGCCTCTCTGTGTTCCCGAATAATGAGATTCATTCTAATCTTTTCATTTAATGTATTCCATACAAGCCGGAGCCAGACGAGGAGAGCCATCAGAAATAATTATACAATGAGTGCAAGGTGAGCTCTGACACACACACACAGACACGGGCCAATCCATAAATCAACAGAGCTTCACCGAGTCTGCAATGCAGATAACAGAGGAAAGGTTGGGGGGGGGGGATAAAAATATTTATTTAAAGCTGAACTCCGAACACCAAAAAAATTAATTTACAGCGCTCAGCATACGTGAGTCTACCCCCTAAGATTTCAAATCAATATCTCAATGAACACGAGAACAATTTCCAAAATTTGGACAAAACTGAGTTTTATAGAACATTTGTTCGGCTCATAACAGGAAAGAAAGGTTCATAATAGAACTTTGATGACAAAATCTTCCATTTTACTCCAATTAGTTGATGCAAAAATGAATCCCCCCCCCCACAACAAGAACTCCTCCATCTAGTATTCTGTAGGACCTCCATGATTGGCAAGGACGGCACCAAGTCTTCTGGGTATGGAATGGACAAGTTGGGCAGCACAGTGGCTAAATGGTTAGCACTTCTGCCTGGCAGTACTCAGGTCATTGGTTTGAATCCCAACCACGGCACCACCTTCCTGGAGCTTGCATGTTCTCCCTATGTCTGCGTCGGTTTCCTCTGGGTACTCCGGTTTCCTCCCACACTGGCTAGGCCACTCCAGAACCTTGATATGCTTCTTACGGAGCCACTCCTTGGTTCTCCTGGCTGTGTGCTTCGGGTCGTTGTCATGTTGGAAGACCCAGCCACGACCCATCTTCAATGCTCTGACTGAGGGAAGGAGGTTGTTGCTGAAAATCTCACCATAAATGGCCCCATTCATCCTCTCCTTAATACAGTGCAGTCGCCCTGTCCCCTTCACAGAAAAGCACCCCCAAAGCATGATGTTACCACCCCCATGCTTCACAGTAGGGATGGTGTTCTTGGGATGCAACTCATCCTTCTTTTTCCTCCAAACACGACGAGTGAAGTTTAGACCAAATGTTCTCCTTTGGCCTCATCTGACCACATGACTTTCTCCCATGCCTCCTCTGCATCATCCAGATGGTCATTGGCAACCTTCAGACGGGCCTGGACATGTGATGACTTGAGCAGGGGAACCTTCAGACGGGCCTGGACATGTGATGACTTGAGCAGGGGAACCTTCAGACGGGCCTGGACATGTGATGACTTGAGCAGGGGAACCTTCAGATGGGCCTGGACATGTGATGACTTGAGCAGGGGAACCTTCAGACGGGCCTGGACATGTGATGACTGGAGCAGGGGAACCTTCCGTGCAATGCATGATTGGAAACCATGACGGCGTAGTGTTCTACCGACAGTGACCTGTGAAACTGTGGTCCCAGCTCTCTTCATGTCAGTGACCAGCTCCTCCCTTGTAGTTCTGGGCTGATTCCTCACCTTTCTTATCATCAGTGATACCCCACGAGGTGACATCTTGCATGGAGCCCCAGTCCGAGGGAGACTGACAGTCGTCTTTAGCCTCTTCCATTTTCTAACAATTGCTCCAACAGTTGATCTATTTTCACCAAGCTGCTTGGCAATTGCCCCGTAGCCCTTTCCAGCCTTGTGGAGGTCCACAATTTTGTCTCTGGTGCCTTTTGACAGCTCTTTGATCTTGCCCATGGTAGTAGTTGGCGTCTGACTGACTGTGGGGTGGACAGGTGTCTTTAAAGAGCTCAGACAGGAGCTACTATGTTAGATGAATGAGTGGAGTAGAGGGGGACTTTGTAAAGGCGCAGTAACAGGTCTTTGAGAGCCAGAATTCTTGCTGTTTCTCAGGGGTTCAAATACTTCTGTTCAGCAGTGCGAGACAAATACTTTCTTTACAAATCATACAATGGGATTTCCTGAATTTGTTTTTTAAATTCTGTCTCTCAGAGTGGGAATGCACCTACAATGTGAATTTCAGACCCCTCCATGATTTCTAAGTGGGAGAATTTGCAAAATCGCAGGGGGTTCAAATACTTCTGTTCCTCACTGTATACATATATTCCTCAATAGCCACAAAGGATATAAATACACTTTTTGTGCACCAAATGGCTTTGCACACCGAGAAATTACCCCATAAAAGTAGAGGTGACATCACCACTGTGCTGTACATAGCCTGTGCAGAGAGAGGAGCTGTGGGAGGGACCAAGCAGACTCCACCCATTACAGGCTGCAGGACAGAAAACTATAGGAGGGGGGTGGAGACAAGTCCAGTGACTCTGCACAAGGAAAGAGAGCATAACTGTGGGAGGGGCCACTACAGGCTGCCTGCATAAAACTACAGGAGAGGCGGAGACAAGACATGTCACCATGTACAAGGAGAAAGTGCAGAGCTGTAAGAGGGGCCCATAAGGCGCCACCCACTACAGGAAAAGAACAGGAAGAGGTGGAGACAAGACGAGTCCCTCTGCACACGGAGAAGGAGAGCTGAGCTGTGGAATGGGACCACCAGACTCCACCCACTACAGGAAAAGAACAGGAAGAGGTGGAGACAAGACGAGTCCCTCTGCACACGGAGAAGGAGAGCTGAGCTGTGGAACGGGACCACCAGACTCCACCCACTACAGGAAAAGAACAGGAAGAGGTGGAGACAAGACCAGTCCCTCTGCACACGGAGAAGGAGAGCTGAGCTGTGGAACGGGACCACCAGACTCCACCCACTACAGGAAAAGAACAGGAAGAGGTGGAGACAAGACCAGTCCCTCTGCACACGGAGAAGGAGAGCTGAGCTGTGGAACGGGACCACCAGACTCCACCCACTACAGGAAAAGAACAGGAAGAGGTGGAGACAAGACCAGTCCCTCTGCACACGGAGAAGGAGAGCTGAGCTGTGGAACGGGACCACCAGACTCCACCCACTACAGGAAAAGAACAGGAAGAGGTGGAGACAAGACCAGTCCCTCTGCACACGGAGAAGGAGAGCTGAGCTGTGGAACGGGACCACCAGACTCCACCCACTACAGGAAAAAAACAGGAGGAGGTGGAGACAAGACCAGTCCCTCTGCACACGGAGAGGGAGAGCTGAGCTGTGGAACGGGACCACCAGACTCCACCCACTACAGGCTGCATGCAGAAAATGACAAGAGGGGGCGGAGACAAGACCAGCCCCCCTGCACAAGCAGAGGGGGCAGCAGTGAGCGGTCTTCATACCAGGAATTCTCACTCTGGATTAATGCACAGATCTGGAAGAAATACACAAAGATCACCGAGATTCAGGAAGACGCAGGACCGATCTACTTATCCTGGAGTTCAGCCCTCACCACTAGCAGACAGATATATATATACATACATACACACATCACATGTACGTGACTCAGCATTTCCATGTGGGGGGCCGCGTGTGCACAACCACCGCCCCTTTTGTCATTCTGCCATTGGGTACAGCACAAGTCGATCAGCAGTTCCCAGCCAATGACTTGTGTCCGGGACCTGCTGATCGGCTTAACGAACGACAGTGCAGAGCCCTGTGCTCACTAACAACACAGAGCTCTGTATACGGAGCCGAGATTTGGCTGTTTTTTTCTACTTGAAAAAGCATGGAGATAAAACAGTCACATCTCTTGGTAAAAGCAACACGCATTACACATGGTTAGGCACATAGTTAACCCTTTGATTCCCCCTAGATGGTAACACCTTACCAACCAGTGCCATTAGTACAGTGACAGTGTACAGTATCACCACTGTATTAGTCTCACTAGTGATGTTAGTTCCCACCCAGCGTCGGTTAGTGCCAGATTGCCCACCGAACAGTTGCATTATAAGTCGCTGAACACTGCCATTACAAGTATATAAATAAATAAATACAAATTCCAGTATACAGCGGGTAAAATAAGTAATGAATAAGTCACCATTTTTCTCAGTAAATATAAATTTCTAATGGTGCTATTGACATGAAATTTTCAGTAACAACCCATGTGATCCGTACATTCAAAGAAACCAAAACAAATAAGTTCAGAAATCAAGTTATGTGTAATAAAATGGAATGACACAGGAAAAAAGTATTGAACACATAAAGAAAGGGAGGTGCAGAGAGGCATGGAAAACCAAGACACCGGCTGAAATCTATCAGTAATTAGAAAGCAATCCTGCCCCTTTGTCAGTGCAAATTAATATCAGCGGGTTCAGTCTCAACTGATGGCCTATAACCAATCATCGCCAAGGTGTCACACAAGAAACATCTCAACTGGGTAAAAGCAAAGAGCTCTCTTAAGACCTTCGCAACCTTATTGTTGCAAAACCTACTGGTGGCATTGGTTACAGAAGGATTTCTAAACTTCTGAATGTTCCAGTGAACACTGTTGGGGCCATAATCTGGAAGTGGAAAGAACATCATTTTACCATATTTTTTTTTTAAGTCCGCAAACGTGCAGATAACGAAAAACCCGTAAGTGTTCACAAAAAATGTGCAAGTGCAAAACACCACACGAAAAAGTGCACTTAGGGGTGTGCTTTGTCCTTCCCCCGAAGGGGATGGACCACTACCCTGATCGCCCGGGGCACGAAGCTCCTGACAGGGACAAGGTTCCCATTTGGTCCTCCTGGCCAAAAGGCCTGGTGGACCACCGTTCCTTGTGTCCAGCCGAAGCCAGACACCCAGTACTTGGTCAGGGGGCTCTCCCGAAGAGAAAACCCCCCAGGGACAGGGGAGGAAGGAACCAAAAGGCCACACATCCTCCCCCTAGACTTCAGGGCAGGCCCGAGGACCCACACCCTCCATCCTGTGAGGAAAACACACACATAAGTAAAGAAAAAGTGACAAAACGTGGGAGGCGCAATAAATTAAATAAATAAAAAATAAAAAAGTGGTCGTGCCAAATAGTGCACAGAACAGGCCCTGAGGCCTGTAGCAAAAATTGCCCTGGTCCTAGCCAAAAGCCCTGGTCCTAAGGGCGCTGTGCAGGAAAAGTGGAAACACAGTGACCATGTGCCATTTTCACACAGTGGGGTCCCACACCCAGGTGCTACTAGTGGCACCCCTGAGGCGACTACTCAGGGGGCACTGGTTAGCGGACTTTCTGCCTTCCCGACCCCTGGCCAGATTTTACCCTATACTGGACACGACCTGGTGCTCCTCGCAAGATTTCTGACACAGGAGTGAAAAGAATTATCAGAAGAGTTGTCCAAGAGCTTGTGGAGAGCTTCAAAAAGACCTGGAATTAGCAGGTACAATTGTGCCAAATGTGGCTCAAAAACACACCGCGGGTGCGTTTTTGATGGTTTTTTTGCCGCGTTTTCCATTGGTTTCAACGTGGAGGTGCGTTTTTGGTGTGGTTCTTTTACTGCACCAAACCTGCACCAAAAAGGCAGCAAGTAGGAATTTTAAAAAAACGCACCTGACTCACCACAGATCACTGTTAAGGGTTTCAAAGGAATACATGGTCACACGCTTGTCTTTCCTTGTTTTTTGACGCAAAAGTGAAAGAAAAATGGATCAGTGTGAAAGCAGCCTAAGAGAAAAATCTATGTGAACATGTTTCTTTGAAATACATGGGCTGCGACATGTCAAGCGACTTTAAGTGCCCAAAGTCACCTGACAAGTCACACAAGTGTGAATGGAGCCTAAGGCCTGTTTCACACCAGTGCAGTTTGCCTTTGATCAGTTTTTTGCAAAGCTTTTTGCATTTCGCTTTGCGTTTCTACGTGCCACCTTTTTACCACGTTTTTTTTCTTTATTTACTCCCCGGTCACACTGGATGCGAATTGGCATGTGATTTGCACATGTCAAGTTGCACCCCGTATTGTCCGCAATTAGAGCGGTCATATGGGTGCGGTTCCAACTAATTCGGAGCCGCACTGATTTCTAAAGTAGTTCATGTGCTACTTTTGGTGCGATTTGCATAGACATCTGTGTCAGACGTCTTGCAAATCCCACCTGAAATTGGCGTGTCCCCAACTTTGAAATCGTGCGATTTCAAAGTCGGGTTTGATGTGACCGGGGGTGTAAAAGGGGAAAGGTTTCTGTTGCTGGGCACAATAACCCCTTGGCGCCGGCGCCTCCCGGCCTTTTAAGGGTTTCAGATGCCGGGAGGCGGGGCAGGGTTTAGGGTCATGTGACCGCCATGACACGCCATCACGGGCAACACAGTGGCTAAATGGGCAACACAGTGGCTTAGTGGTTAGCATTTTCCGCCTGGCAGTACTCGGGTACCCCGGTTTCCTCTCACACTCCAAAGACATGCTGGTAGGTTAATTGGCTCCTGTCTAAATTGTCCCTAGTATGTGTATCTATGAATGTGAGTTAGGGACCTTAGATTGTACGCCCCTTGAGGGTTAGGGACCTTAGATTGTACACCCCTTGAGGGTTAGGGACCTTAGATTGTACGCCCCTCGAGGGTTAGGGACCTTAGATTGTACACCCCTTGAGGGTTAGGGACCTTAGATTGTACGCCCCTTGAGGGTTAGGGACCTTAGATTGTACACCCCTTGAGGGTTAGGGACCTTAGATTGTACACCCCTTGAGGGTTAGGGACCTTAGATTGTACGCCCCTTGAGGGTTAGGGACCTTAGATTGTACGCTCCTCGGGGGCGGGGACTGATGTGGATGTACAATATATATGTAAAGCGCTACATCAACTGACAGCGCTATATAAGTATCTGAAATAAATAAATACATCACGGCGGTCACATGATCTGGACAGGTCCCGATCAAAAGAGGAGGGGCAGGGCGCGCGCTCTCAGCACATATCTTTTTTTTTGTAATAGATGCTGCTCGGCATCCAGGCCCAGATGCCGGGAGGCCGCACATTTGCGTTCGGCCGGCGTGAAGAGGATAAAAAACACAAAAAGCAACAAAAATGCACTACATGCTGTTCAGCAGCATCAATATTGACCTCTATTGTAGCAAAAATGCTACTTTTTGCGTTTTAAAATGCGTGTTGCAATCTTCTGTGAGAAAAAAAAAGTCTCTGATCCTTTCCAAAACCACAGTGGCTGAAAATGCCTAGATGTGAATGTGTCCCATAGGAAACCATGTTAAACTGACTGTTCGTTTCTGCCAAATGCAAAAAGCACTAAAAAAAATGCATTGGTGTGACCCAGGCCTACATCACGAAGTTCTCACCTCATTTCAATTGCTGAACTAAAACGAATTCCGATGAGTTGAGCAATGACAGGGCCTCTTGCAGCCTTTTTTCTCATGCACACCGCTCTACTATTCAGTTACATAAGGCCCTCTCATGGACTTGGCAGCGGCCTTGCTTCTCCCCGGCCAGACACGGGCTCAGGTCACAGCTCTCCTCCGGCTCGGCTCTCCACATTCCACTTTCACAAACTCCCATTGTCTGCGGCCCGGCGGAGGAACCGGCTAAAAATATACCCAAGAGGAAGACTCGTTAAATAATTACCGCCCGCCGGTACTCAAGGAAAGTCCAACAAATGCTTTGGCTGGGAAAATGGAAACGGCCGACTAAACTTTCATGTTACTTTCCGTGACGGTTTTACTCCACTCAAAACTGACATCTTCTGTTTTTACCAGATGCTAAAGAGTTAAAGCTCAGCCCTAGGAGGCTGTAATATTTATCCAAGGGTTACATGAGTATTTGTATATAAAGAGACAAAAAGAGGGCGCACGGGCCTAGTGCATTACCTTCAAAAATGAGATTATTGATAAAAGAGAAATAAAATGAAATGGAAAGCGTGTCACAAGGGATGCAACGTGGTCCAAAACCCCTGAAGGTAGTCTGGTGGGGGACTGTAGACCTCTGGATAGCTGATGGCTATCCCCCACCAGACTACCTTCAGGGGTTTTGGACCACGTTGCATCCCTTGTGACACGCTTTCCATTTCATTTTATTTCTCTTTTATCAATAATCTCATTTTTGAAGGTAATGCACTAGGCCCGTGCGCCTACTTTTTGTCTCTTTATATTCAGTTCTCTTTGGATTTCCCTGGTTACTTTGAGGACAGCCTGGCTTGCATGCCTTTCATAGACATGTGGGGATATTGACATTGTGGAGTCCACTGTCTAGCGCAGGAGCTCAGGCATTCGGTTGCTTATTTCTTCTTAAATGATTATTTGACTGGTTGGGGGGGAGGAAGAAGTACTTTGCAGCTGCAGGATTCCTTCTCTTCGCATGCTTCACTTCAGTGCCTGGCCAGCTACAGCTCTTTGACGTCATCACGTCCCGTATGGAAGAAAAATATATTTGAAATATATTTTAAAAAATATTCTTCCCAAATATATTGACATATATTTGGAATACTAAAATTGTGGCCGTATTCAATATAATTCAAAATATATTTCAATAAATAATTCTTCTTCTGGCAGTTATGGCTGCAATCTTTCTTATCGTATGTACTCTCCAGCGCCTCAGGATATGCACAGCCAAAAGGGAAGCCAAGGGTACCAGGACAGCGACAACCAAAGGAAATGTTCCAGGGGTGCAGCCCTCCTCAGACGGGGAAATCAGCCACTAGATAGAGAGAAAACAGGTGGCGCACACACCTAGTGCATTATCCAAGGTTTATTGTAGGAATGAAATAATAAAAACATACTCACAGACAAAGCATGTATCTAAAAAGCATAGAAAAAAGATTGCCTCAACAGCGAGGCTCTTTCTGTCCATACACCATACATCAGCATCAGAGGTTGGTCATCAGCTCTGAGGAAAGGGATTCATCCCCAAAACGCGTCAGCCATTTGACCGCACTGACAGTGAAAACACCTTGCCCGCCATTGTGGCCATTATCATTTTTCTATGCTTTTTAGATACATGCTTCGTCTGTGAGTATGTTTTTATTATTTCATTCCTGCAATCTTTCTTGGTCTACCTGACCTTGGCTTGGTATCAAGAGATCCCCGAACTTTCCACTTCTTAATAGATGATTGGCATATTCAAGGCTTTGGACATCTTTTTATTTCCTTTTCCATCTTTATAAAGTTCCATTACCTTGTTACGCGGGACTTTTGACAGTTCTTTCCTGCTCCCCATGGCTCAGTATCTAGCCTAGTCAGTGCTTCCAGGTAAAGAGCGAACAAACTCATTGACTATTTATACACTGACACTAATTGCAATTTAAAAAGCCACAGATGTGGAACATCAACCTCTAATTGCCATTGTACCCCGTGTGTGTCCCCTTGTGTGTCTGTACCAAGGCCGAACATTCCAGGGGAGGGAAACTTTTGAGCACAACTGTGTGTATACATTTATATGATTTTGCGAACCCGTGTTGCCCTGTAGCAGTGGCTAATTGCTTTTTTTTCTGTTTCTTTTTTTGGGTCAGAGGGTTAATTATTATTTGTTTATTATTACATTTTTTTTATTATTTGATTATAATTATTTTTATGTGTGCATTTATTTTAGCATTCATTATTATTGCTTTTATATTTTTTTAATTTGAGCAGAAAACCACTTCAAAAAAACATGCAAATTGCGCATTTCCTTTCATTTCTATGGAATTAAAAATGCTCGCAAATCTACCCAATTTGAGCAACAAAAGAAGCTCCAGAACTTGTTTGATCTGAAGGCGTTTGGCTTTTGGCGCCTTGGAGCGGAGATTTTTGTTCTCAAGCGTTTTGGAGCTTCAAGCTACAGGTGTGAATATGGTCTAAGTATCTGTACTCTCATAATAAAACAGCTAAATTAATTTTAGGTGCATAAAAAAGTGTGAAAAGTCTTACATTTTATTTTTTTTTCCAAAGCAGCCGCAGCCTGGGTAGAAAAGCCTGTGCCCTACCAGCCTGCTCCAGAAAAGGACCCTTGCTCTCTGTGTGGAGGGAGTGGCCTCTCTGCAAAGGTCCAGCTTGCCCCCCTTCTGATGCAGATCCAACAACTTTACAAACAGCAAAGTTCCTGCTCCCTGCTGATTGGAGAGCTTGGGATCTGACTCAGCAAGGGGAGGGTCCAATCTCTGCACAGAACGAGGGTCCTTCTCGCAGTCGCTGGCAGGGGACAGTCTTTTTTACTTTAGAAAAAAATAAATAAACTGTACGTCTTTGCACACCATTTGTTTTGATGCTAGAATGGATTTAACTGATTTAAAGGAGAAGTGTGGGTTTATGGGAAAAAATAAAAAAAACACTTATACAGTCATCTCCATGCTGCAGCATCAGTGCAATGCTGCAGCTGTCCCACATCAGCTCCAAGACTGAGAGCTGAACAATTACATGACAGTTCTTGGAGAGCAGCGACTGTCTGTCTCCGCTCTCTTCTCTGATCCCACAGCATTCAGTGTAGCACCAGGCTGGGAAGGGGCGGGTGCAGCTGGCTCCACCTCTCAGCCGTGTGCTTGAGAGGCAGAGCCGGCTCTCCATTAGGCAGCCAAGTGGATCCCCACAATATTGTCGGGATCCTTCCAGAGCATGGAGTAGCTCTGCTCCATCAGCTGATAGCAGGCAATCAGTTGAATCCGGGTCACAGGAGAACAAAACTAAATGCCCTGTTGTGACCCACAAGGGAATTCTGGTCAAAAACTCCTGGACCATAATTCTAAATTTTAACCTGAAAGTCTGGTCTGTGTCTGAACAGAAAGCAGAGTTCTTGGTTTTACACAGTTTTGTTTTTTTTTATATATGCTGTGTGTGTCAATATATACACCGATCACCCATACATTTTTGACCAGCCACCTACTGTTGAGTTGCTCCCCCTTTTGCCGGCAAGGTAGCAATGACCCGTCCAGGCATGGACTCCACCAGACCTCTGAAGGTACGCTGTGGTGTCATCACAAGATGTGCTTTAATTGCAGACTGGCAGCTTTAATTTGAGGGTTTTTACATCCAAATCAGATGAACGGTGTAGGAATTACAACAGTTTGCATATGTGCCTCCCACTTGTTAAGGGACCAAAAGTAATGGGACAATTGGCTTCTCAGCTGTTCCATGGCCAGGTGTGTGTCATTCCCTCATTATCCCAATTACAATGAGCAGATAAAAGGTCCAGAGTTCATTTCAAATGTGCTATTTGCATTTGGAATCTGTTGCTGGCAACTCTCAAGATGAGATCCAAAGAGCTGTCACTCTCAGTGAAGCCATCATTAGGCTGAAAAAACAAAACAAACCCATCAGAGAGATAGCAAAAACATTGGGCGTGGCCAAAACAACTGTTTGGAACATTCTTAAAAAGAAGGAACGCACCGGAGAGCTCAGCAACACCAAAAGACCCGGAAGACCACGGAAAACAACTGTGGTGGATGAGCGAAGAATTCTTTCCCTGGTGAAGAAAACACCCTTCACAACAGTTGGCCGGATCAAGAACACTCTCCAGGAGGTAGGTGTATGTGTGTCAAAGTCACCAATCAAGAGAAGACTTCACCAGAGTGAATACAGAGGGTTCACCACAAGATGGAAACCATTGGTGAGCCTCAAAAACAGGAAGGCCAGATTAGAGTTTGCCAAACGACATGTAAAAAAGCCTTCACAGTTCTGGAACAACATCCTATGGACAGATGAGACCGACATCAACTTGTACCAGAGTGATGGGAAGAGAAGAGGATGGAGAAGGAACTGCTCATGGTCCTCAGCATACCACCTCATCAGTGATCATGGTGGTGGTAGTGTCATGGCGTGGGCATGTATGGCTGCCAATGGAACTGCTTCTCTTGTATTTATTGATGATGTGACTGCTGACAGAAGCAGCCGGATGAATTGTGAAGTGTTTCGGGAATATTATCTGCTCATATTCAGCCAAATGCTTCACAACTCATTGGACGCTTCACAGTGCAGATGGACAATGACCCAAAGCAGACTGCAAAAGCCACCAAAGAAGTGGAATGTTCTGCAATGGCCAAGTCCATCACCTGACCTGAATCCGATTGAGCATTTCACTTGCTGAAGACAAAACTGAAGGGAAAATGCCCCAAGAACAAGCAGGAACTGAAGACAGTTGCAGTAGAGGCCTGGCAGAGCATCACCAGGGATGAAACCCAACGTCTGCTGATGTCTATGCGTTCCAGACTTCAGACTGTCATTGACTGCAAAGGATTTGCAACCAAGTATTAAAAAGTAAAAGTTTGATTATTATTCTGTCCCATTACTTTTGGTCCCTTAACAATCCAATTAACCTACCAGCATGTCTTTGGAGTGTGGGAGGAAACCAGAGTACCCAGAGGAAACCCACGCAGGCACAGGGAGAACATGCAAACTCCAGGCAGGAGGTGCCGTGGTTGGGATTCGAACCAACGATCCTAATACTGCCAGGTGGGAGTGCTAACCACTTAGCCACTGTGCTGCACTATGTATGTCTCTCTCTCTCTTTTTTTCTCTCTCTCTCCCCCCCTCTCTTTCTCTCTCTCCTCCCTCTCCCTCTCTCTTTCCTCTTCACTTCTCTCTCTCTCTTCTCCCCCCCCCCTCTCTTTCTCTCTCCCTCTCTCTCCTCTCTTTTTTTATCTCTCTCCCCTCTCTTTCTCTGTGTATATATATATATATAAATATTGCCTTCCCCCGGCTGATCCAAGATTTGCCCCATCACGACTCTGAACTGGAGGAAGGCTCTTCCTGTTGCTGTGTATTGGGAACGCTGTGCTTTGCCACAAGGGAAAAACTGTAAATGAGATACTGCATTGCAGTCCATGCATCCTTTACTGGAAAACATTGTACGATCCATATAACAGATGATGATATAGCAGAAGGCCAAGCCATCAATTATAACACATTTATAGACACATCACTGCTAAAGGATTGTTTAAGTCATAAAAATCGGGCTGTATAAACACGGAAAATCAAACCGATGAATATGGCCATAAGGTGATGTTTAAAGGGCAGCTGATCCTAATGCTGGTATGCATAGAAAAAGGGTTTAGTAATATTAATAGGTTAATATATAACAGATTAGGGAATTACGAATAGAAAAAAGGAGGAAAAAAAAGGAGAAAAGAAAAAAAGAAGAAAAAAAGGAGGAGAAAAGAAAAAAAGGAAGAAAAAAAGAAAAGGGAAAAAAAGAAAAGGAAAAAAAAAAAAACAAAAAGGGAAAAAAAGAAAAGAAAAAAAAGAAAGAAAAGGAAATAAAAAAGAAAAGGAAAAAAAAAGAAAAGAAAAAGGGGGGAAAAAAAGAAAATTAAAAAAAAGGAATAAAAAGAAAAGAAGAAAAAAAAGAAAAAGGGGGGAAAAAAAGAAAAGAAAATTAAAAAAAGGAATAAAAAGAAAAGGAAAAAAAAAAGAAAAGGAAAAAAAAAAAAAGTGAAGATAATGATTTTTAGAGATTTAAAAAAACAAAGATACTGAAAGTGAATATTATCAGCTTATCTCCTTGGCGCTGCCTCCTGCTTATAGGTTTTGAAAGACAGAGGGGGGTGGAGTTTCTAAACAAGTGGCTGCTGTGATTGGATGTTGCAATGGTCACAAGATCAGAAGCACCTCCCACTGGCTCCTGATGGTGACAGGGAGAGGACAGTGGCAGCTCGGTGACTGTGCTGAGCACAGAGGTTGTATTCGTCATGTTGGATAGTGTGTAGCACCCTCCTGGTTTAGGTTGTTAGGCAGATATATTTTGGCTCCTCTGTAGTGAGTGGAGCAGGGGGTTGATTGCTCTAGTCTGCTCATTGTCTCACAGGCTGCTGATCTGATTGCTCCTGCCTGCATTCTAGAGGATTTTAGAATTATAGTGGTAGGAAGAATACAGAAGGCAGCATTAACATTTATGGAGATCCAGCCAATCCCTGAGGAAGTGTGACCAGTAGGTGGTTGGAGGGCCCATACATAGACCTGCAGCAGAGGTTGTTGGAGCCAGGGCCTAGTACTGCCAGAGGATACCCCTGTATAGGGGCTCTGCCCCCAAGAACATGTTGCTGGAAGCACTGTTCAGGTGCCATTAAAGTGGAGCTTAAGCTGGAGCTCCAGTCAAAGTGTAAAAAAAAAAGAAAAAGGCAGTAGCTACAAAAACTGGACCCTGTTCTTGGGGGGGGGGGGGGGGGAGTCTGATGAGGACCCTGTTCTTGGGGGGGGGGGGAATTCAGATGAGGACCCTGTTCTTAGGGTGGGGGATTCTGATGACCCTGTTCTTAAGGGGGGATTCTGATGGGGACCCTGTTCTTCGGGGAGGGGGGTCTGATGGGGACCCTGTTCTTAAGGGTGGAGAATTCTGATGAGGACCCTGTCCTTAACGGGGGGGGAGGGTAATTCTGATGGGGACCCTGTTCTTAGGGGGGGACTCTGATGGGGACCCTGTTCTTGGGGGGGGGATTCTGATGAGGACCCTGTTCTTAGGGGGGGGGGATTCTGATGGGGACCCTGTTCTTCGGGGGGGGGGGATTCTGATGAGGACCCTGTTCTTAGGGGGGGGATTCTGAAGAGGACCCTGTTCTTGGGGGGGGGGATTCTGATGGGGAACCTGTTCTTTGGGGGGATTCTGATGGGGACCCTGTTTTTGGGGGGGGGGGGAATTTTGATTAGGACACTGTTCTTGGGGGGCGGGTTCTGATAGGGACCCTGTTCTTGGGAGGGGTTCTGATTGGGACCCTGTTCTTAGGGAGGGTTCTGATGGTGACCCTGTTCTTAGGGGGGGTTCTGATGGGGATCCTGTTCTTAGAGGGGGATCCTGATGGGGACCCTGTTCTTAAGGCGGGGGAGATTCTGATGGGGACCCTGTTCTTAAGACGGGGGGGGGATTCTGATGGGGACTCTGTTCTTAAGGGAGGAGAATTCTGATGAGAACCCTGTTCTTGGGGGGGGAGGGGATTCTGATGAGGACCCTGTTCTTTGGGGGGGGAATTCTGATGAGGACCCTGTTCTTAGGGGGGGGGAATTCTGATTAGGACACTGTTCTTGGGGGGTGGGTTCTGATAGGGACCCTGTTCTTAGGGAGGGTTCTGATGGTGACCCTGTTCTTAGGGCGGGTTCTGCTGGGGAACCTGTTCTTAGAGGGGGATCCTGATGGGGACCCTGTTCTTAAGGCGGGGGAGATTCTGATGGGGACCCTGTTCTTAAGACGGGGGGGGGATTCTGATGGGGACCCTGTTCTTAAGGGAGGAGAATTCTGATGAGAACCCTGTTCTTGGGGGGGGAGGGAATTCTGATGAGGACCCTGTTCTTGGGGGGGGGGGGATTCTGCTGAGGATCCTGTTCTTAGAGGGGGGGGTTCTGATAGGGACCCTGTTCTTAGAGGGGGGGGGTTCTGATAGGGACCCTGTTCTTAGAGGGGTATTCTGATGGGGACCCTGATATAAGGTGGGGCTTTCATGAAAACCCTGATGTATGGGGGCCTCCGATTTAAGACAAGACCCTGATATAAAGCGGACCTCTGACAGGAACCAATATGTAAGGAGGACCCTGATGGAGGTTTTTTTTTTTTGGACCGGTGATTGATTGTAAAATATACAATGCGGCTTTTGAATTGAAAAGTTTGGAGACTGCGGGGGGGGGGGGGTCCTATACCACCCATAGCAGCCAATAATCATATCTTTCACACAACTGTACTGCTAAGGAAAATTCTGATTGGTTACTATGAGCAACAGCCCGTCGCAGACTACCTTCAGAGGCTGATTCATTGAGCCCCTCCCCCGTCACTTAAAGTAGAAAGGAATCATTTTTAGTGTCTTTTGTTAACCGAGCTCCAAAACACAAATCAATATTTCTGCACAGAGGACGACCTGCACATCGATCCTCTATTTGGCAGGCCTGCCCGCACTCCTTGGCGGCGTGCCCGCCATCTTTAGGAGGACAAGTAAGTGAATTCACAGGTTTTTTTTTATAATGGGGTCCAACAAGTTTGAAATCATAGGTCAGTGGGACCAAGTTATAAATATTATGAAGGGGGGGGGGAGTTTGGGGTTGGGGGGACTGTTGCCATAGCAACTATGATCCAGCTGTAAACAGAAGGACAGAAAATTAAAATTTAAAAAAAAAAAACCATAATGTTTGCTTGCACGTGATTGGATGATGGAAGTCAGCTGAGCTTCCCCTCATTTACTAAGCTCTGGAGCAGCTGCACTTGCAGAGTGCACAGTCTATTTGCCGTCAGTAAATTCACCCCAGTGTGTCAGTAACAATTTTCTTTTCAAATAAAATATTTTTTTTTTCATTATTTATTGCATCGCGATGCAACTGATCTCCTGCTGCCAGGGGCGGACTGACAACTCATGGGGCCCCCGGGCAATAAGGGATCATGGGGCCCCTGTGTCCTAGCCCACACTCAAATCACATCCAAAAAAGCCTATGAAAGGTACTAGGGGCATCTCATGGGGCCCCCTGCTGACCCCGGGCCCTCGGGCAGTGCCCGAGTGCACGAATGGTCAGTCCGCCCTTGCCTGCTGCCCATCTGCAGCCACCTCCTGTGTACCTGCACTTCAGCACTGCATCTCTCAAGGCGGGTTTCCTAAGAAATGTTCGTGAGAACATCGAACCAAGACGGATTAAGGGCCTATTCACAGTTATGTATTCCACTGACAAGAAAAGAGCATTAAAGAGTAACTCCACTTTTGTTGGAAAAAAAATCCTCCCCCCGGGGTGATCTATGCACATCGCAGGGATTGTAACAAACTTTGTTGCAGATTCCTACCTTTTGCAGAAATGTCTGTTTGTTTCTCTGTGTCCATGTGCACAGGGAATGTGAATGGGAGCGACTTTATACTCATCAATCAGCTGTTGCACCTGCAGGGCTCTAATGAGGAAAGTGGCGGGGTCTGCATCCCTTTAGATAAAATTTCCCTTTGGGAGCATTTTTGTTGCAGGGATGCCAAAAATCTGACTTGTATTTTAGTACAGATTTCAGCCAATCACACAAGCAGGAAATGACATACTTGGGGGATGTTCTGTATACCATCTGTGTACAGAATGGCTCCAGGCTGCCATATTGCACCGCTATTTCTTCAGAATAACAAATGTGTCCATGTGCAGAGTGAATGTGATGTGAGCGACTTTATAATCATCAACCAGCTGCTGCACGTGCACCAGGAGAAATCCTGGAGGGGACTTCATTCCAGGAGAAACCCTGGAGGGGTACTTCATTCCAGGAGAAACCCTGGAGGGGGCTTCATTCCAGAAGAAATCCTGGAGGGGGCTTCATTCCAGAAGAAATCCTGGAGGGGGCTTCATTCCAGGAGAAACCCTGGATTGGACTTCATTCCAGGAGAAACCCTGGAGGGGGCTTCATTCCAGGAGAAACCCTGGAGGGGGCTTCATTCCAGGATAAACCCTGGAGGGGCTTCATTCCAAGAGAAACCCTGGGGGGGGCTTCATTCCAGGAGAAACCCTGGAGGGGGCTTCATTCCAGGAGAAACCCTGGAAAGGGGCTTCATTCCAGGAGAAACCCTGGAGGGGACTTCATTCCAGGAGAAACCCTGGAGGGGACTTCATTCCAGGAGAAACCCTGGAGGGGACTTCATTCCAGGAGAAACCCTGGAGGGGACTTCATTCCAGGAGAAACCCTGGAGGGGACTTCATTCCAGCAAAAACCCTGGAGGGGACTTCATTCCAGGAAAAATCCTGGAGGGGACTTCATTCCAGGAGAAATCCTGGAGGGGACTTCATTAGAGGAGAAATCCTGGAGGGGACTTCATTCCAGGAGAAACCCTGGAGGGGGCTTCATTTCAGGAGAAACCCTGGAGGGGGCTTCATTGCAGGAGAAACCCTGGAGGGGGGCTTCATTCAAGGAGAAATCCTGGAGGGGGCTTCATTCAAGGAGAAATCCTGGAGGGGGCTTCGTTCCAGGAGAAATCCTGGAGGGGGCTTCATTCCAGGAGAAATCCTGGAGGGGGCTTCGTTCCAGGAGAAATCCTGGAGGGGGCTTCATTCCAGGAGAAATCCTGGAGGGGGCTTCGTTCCAGGAGAAATCCTGGAGGGGGCTTCATTCCAGGAGAAATCCTGGAGGGGGCTTCGTTCCAGGAGAAATCCTGGAGGGGGCTTCGTTCCAGGAGAAATCCTGGGAGGGGGCTTCGTTCCAGGAGAAATCCTGGAGGGGGCTTCATTCCAGGAGAAATCCTGGAGGGGGCTTCGTTCCAGGAGAAATCCTGGAGGGGGCTTCATTCCAGGAGAAACCCTGGAGGGGGCTTCGTTCCAGGAGAAATCCTGGAGGGGACTTCATTCCAGGAGAAACCCTGGAGGGGACTTCGTTCCAGGAGAATTCCTGGAGGGGACCTTCATTCCAGGAGAAATCCTGGAGGGGACTTCGTTCCAGGAGAAATCCTGGAGGGGACTTCATTCCAGGAGAAATCCTGGAGGGGACTTCGTTCCAGGAGAAATCCTGGAGGGGACCTTCATTCCAGGAAAAACCCTGGAGGGGACTTCATTCCAGGAAAAACCCTGGAGGGGACTTCATTCCAGGAAAAACCCTGGAGGGGACTTCATTCCAGGAAAAACCCTGGAGGGGACTTCATTCCAGGAAAAACCCTGGAGGGGACTTCATTCCAGGAAAAACCCTGGAGGGGACTTCATTCCAGGAAAAACCCTGGAGGGGACTTCATTCCAGGAAAAACCCTGGAGGGGACTTCATTCCAGGAAAAACCCTGGAGGGGACTTCATTCCAGGAAAAATCCTGGAGGGGACTTCATTCCAGGAAAAATCCTGGAGGGGACTTCATTCCAGGAAAAATCCTGGAGGGGACTTCATTCCAGGAGAAACCCTGGAAGGGACTTCATTCCAGGAGAAACCCTGGAGGGGACTTCATTCCAGGAAAAACCCTGGAGGGGGACTTCATTCCAGGAAAAACCCTGGAGGGGACTTCATTCCAGGAAAAACCCTGGAGGGGACTTCATTCCAGGAAAAACCCTGGAGGGGACTTCATTCCAGGAAAAATCCTGGAGGGGACTTCATTCCAGGAAAAATCCTGGAGGGGACTTCATTAGAGCAGAAATCCTGGAGGGGACTTCATTAGAGGAGAAAACCTGGAGGGAAATTCATTCGAGGAGAACTCTTTTAGGGGACTTCATTCGAGGAGAACTCCTTTAGGGGACTTCATTCGAGGAGAACTCCTGGAGGGGACTTCATTAGAGGGGAAATCCTGGAGGGGACTTCATTCCAGGAGAAATCCTGGAGGGGACCTCATTCCAGGAGAAATCCTGGAGGGGACTTCATTCCAGGAGAAATCCTGGAGGGGACTTCATTCCAGGAGCAATCCTGGAGGGAACTTCATTCCAGGAGAAATCCTGGAGGGGACTTCATTCCAGGAGAAACCCTGGAGGGGACTTTATTCCAGGAAAAACCCTGGAGGGGACTTCATTCCAGGAAAAATCCTGGAGGGGACTTCATTCCAGGAAAAATCCTGGAGGGGACTTCATTCCAGGAGAAATCCTGGAGGGGACTTCATTCCAGGAGAAATCCTGGAGGGGACCTCATTCCAGGAGAAATCCTGGAGGGGACTTCATTCCAGGAGAAATCCTGGAGGGGACTTCATTCCAGGAGCAATCCTGGAGGGGACTTCATTCCAGGAGAAATCCTGGAGGGGACTTCATTCCAGGAGAAACCCTGGAGGGGACTTTATTCCAGGAAAAACCCTGGAGGGGACTTCATTCCAGGAAAAATCCTGGAGGGGACTTCATTCCAGGAAAAATCCTGGAGGGGACTTCATTCCAGGAAAAATCCTGGAGGGGACTTCATTCCAGGAAAAATCCTGGAGGGGACTTCATTCCAGGAAAGATCCTGGAGGGGACTTTATTCCAGGAAAAATCCTGGAGGGGACTTCATTCCAGGAAAAATCCTGGAGGGGACTTCATTAGAGGAGAAATCCTGGAGGGAACTTCATTAGAGGAGAAAACCTGGAGGGGACTTCATTCGAGGAGAACTCCTTTAGGGGACTTCATTCGAGGAGAACTCCTGGAGGGGACTTCATTAGAGGGGAAATCCTGGAGGAGACTTCATTAGAGGGGAAATCCTGGAGGAGACTTCATTAGAGGGGAAATCCTGGAGGAGACTTCATTAGAGGGGAAATCCTGGAGGAGAGAAGCGCAAATGAAGGCAGATGCCAAAAAACAAATAGACTCACTATGGCCTGATCTACACTGCAGCTCCTAAACCGGGGTTTAGGAGCTTTTGGCGTACCTGAAGTCAATCCAATAAAGGTCTATGTGTTCCTCCACACAAAGGCTTTTTATCAGAGTTCAGGAGCAGCAGAGTTTAAGGGAAGTTAAACGTTTCTCCCGTAACCGGCAGATAAATCGCATTCAGGAGAGGAACGTTTTGGCCCCAAAAAACCAAACATGCCAAAACCGTGTGTAAACGCACCTAAACGTTAGCCACGTTTGTTCACTTCAAGTTCTCTGGCTAAGGAAGTGATTAAACGTCCAAGCGCTAAACACGGTACCACGTTTACGTGCCACGTTTAGCGTTTTTCTGATGCCAGGAGAGTTCATGTTTAGGGGAGTTCCAGTGTACATGCAGCCCAAGAGAAGAGCTACTCTTGAGGCACTACATAAAAAAATCCATCCTAGAAAATCCCTCTACTCAAAGTCAGACTAGTCAGGGCCTTCTAGGCCTCACCACTGCAAAAAAAAAGCGAGCTTTTGCTCTACAGCAGAGGTGTCAACAGCATTATGGTTGCCCTCAAAGGACCGGTTGTATCTGCCGAGAGTAGATATCCAGAGCCCCCCAGCCCCCACTTTACATCAGAATTTAAGAGTCCCCCCCTCCACTATCAGAAGTCAAGAATCTCCCACCCTCTCTCGCATCACAGTGCACCCCCTTGCCTTGTGCTGCAGCCAGGAAGAAGTTGGGCACAGAGTCGGGAAGTAAAAAGTGCAGGGTCTGGACGAGGACTGCAGTGTGCTGAATGTTGCGACCAGGGGAGGCGTAGAGGAGGGGGTGCTGTGGCTGCACAGAGAGGTGCAGGATCTGTAGAAGTCTGCAGTCTCTGACCATCTCCTGTATCATGTCTGCAGTCTCTGACCGTCTCCTGTAGTATGTCTGCAGTCTCTGGTCATCTCCTGTATCATGTCTGCAGTCTCTGGTCATCTCCTGTATCATGTCTGCAGTCTCTGACCATCTCCTGTATCATGTCTGCAGTCTCTGACCATCTCCTGTATCATGTCTGCAGTCTCTGGTCACCTCCTGTACTCTGTCCGCAGTCTCTGGTCATCTCCTGTACTATGTCCGCAGTTTCTGGTCATCTCCTTTACTATGTCCGCAGTCTCTGGTCATCTCCTGTATCATGTCTGCAGTCTCTGACCATCTCCTGTATCATGTCTGCAGTCTCTGGTCACCTCCTGTACTCTGTCCGCAGTCTCTGGTCATCTCCTGTACTATGTTCGCAGTTTCTGGTCATCTCCTTTACTATGTCCGCAGTCTCTGGTCATCTCCTGTACTGTGTCCGCAGTCTCTGGTCATCTCCTGTACCGTGTCCGCAGTCTCTGGTCATCTCCTGTACTATGTCCGCAGTCTCTGGTCATCTCCTTTACTATGTCCGCAGTCTCTGGTCATCTCCTGTACCGTGTCCGCAGTCTCTGGTCATCTCCTGTACTGTGTCCACAGTCTCTGGTCATCTCCTGTACCGTGTCCGCAGTCTCTGGTCATCTCCTGT